>NC_081410.1:111394432-111474432 GCF_030272615.1 Cryptomeria japonica | reverse complement strand
GTAGATGGGCATCGCTACTAAGATTGTCTTAATAAGTGTTAATCTTCATGCCCCTGTCACCCATAATCCTTTCCAAGTTGACAACTTTTTCCTAACCTTCTCATTCTCGGGATCCTAGAGTTTATTGGTCGTAATGCCTTTATCCAAGGGCATTCCTAGATATGTACATGGTAGATGACCAATTCTGTAACCTATTTTTTTTTGCAATTCTAGATTCCTTTTGTGTTGTCATGTTAAAAAAGAATATTTCAGATTTTTCCCCATTGACGTTTTCCCCGGATGCCAGCCCATAAGAGTGCAAGATTCCCTTGATTTCCCTAGCTTCATTCAACTTCCCTTTTCCCAGAATCATTGTGTCATCTATGAACTATTGGTGTGTACATGGGTCCACACCTCCTATAATTTGGATACCAACTAACCTTCTATCTCTCTGTGATGCATCAAAGCATCTTCCTAGGGATTCAAACATATAATAAATAAAAATGGGGAGAGTGGGTCTCCCTGCCTTAGGCCTCTAGTTGCTTCAAAAAACCCTTCCGAATTCCCATTCAATAGGATTGAGAACCTTGGGTTTGAGATGTAGAAGTGGATCCAATTTACCCATTGTTTGTTAAAGCCAAAGGCTCTCATTCAACTACAGAGGAAATACCAATCCACTTTGTCATATGGCTTCTTAATATCTAGTTTTATCATCATATTTAGCTGGCCTTGGGCCTGAATGGAGTGAATAGCTTCCTGGACTATGAGTATCCCATCTAAAATTGATCTATTGGGTACAAAACCAATTTGCTCTTCTGAGATAATGGTTGGCAATAACTTTTTCAACCTATTGGCCATGACCTTTGATAATAATTTATAAGTCATGTTGCACAAAGAGATGGGTGATGAGCCTATAAATTGACCATATTATTTAATGTTTTACTTCATGTTTATAATTTCCTTCCAAGTCATTTCAAAACATTACTTTGGTTTTGTGAAGCATTAACTAGGATTAATGATGTTTGATATGCATATAAGTGTCTAGCTAGTTGATGCTAAATGATGAAAATATTATAATAAATGATTATTATTGAATGCAAATTAATTAATAAGGATTAAAATATTATTTTTGAGTGTTTTGAGTCATTCATATAGCTAGAAAGGAGGAGGAGAAAGTTGGCAATTGACAGATGTAGTAGCTGACTGAAAGTGCAGAAAAAGTCAAAAGACCAGTTTCAGTAAAATAGGCATATATCACTCATTTCTTAAAGAAATTCAGATTTTCAAAATGATCTGGAAATATTGAAAAGAGATCTAAAATGGGTTTAAACCATTTGATCTGATTCACAATAGTTAATGAGAAGTATTCACTAGAAGTTGACTGAGACAAACTAGCAGATTTTCAGGCAGCGGTTAAGGATTGAGTTCTAATTCAACTTGGACTCTTCTACCTCTTCACGAGTTCGTGTATTTGGAGTTATTGAAGTAAAAAAAAATTGGAGAATATTGTGGAAACAATATTTGATGATTCATAAATAATTATAATATTTTTGTACACATGTTCAACCATGAGTGCATTTAATAGTTGTAGAGTTCGAAGAGGATTAGAACTCTCTCAACTCTTGTTAGTTTAATCTCTATTATTAGTCATGAGTATAATAAGTCATCTCCTTGCTATCACAGGAGAAATGACATTTGTAATAAGTTGTTGAGTTTGTAATTACTTCAACTCTCAAGCCTCAAGCATAAATTTGAGATTTTGTTGAGTTGTGAGTAAGTAGTGTTGAAAGTAGTGTTGAAAGTAGTGTTGACAGTAGTGTTAATAGTAGTGTTAATAATAGTGTAGAGAGTATCCAGTTAGTGTTGAGTCTTTGTTAATGTTTTCCAATTTCAATCAACAAGTTTGATACATGTCCATGTAATATTTGATTTGCAATAAGAAGATTATTCGAGCATTGGAGCTTGTCTATTGTAGATGGAATGCTAATGACAGATTGAAGCAACTCAAGCAAAGGCCACTTGAGGAACTATGATTTCATCATAGTTTAGATTTTTATTCATTATGCTTTACTTTAATTAGTGAGTTGGTTATGATAGGTTTTGTTTTTAGCATATTTTATTTCACTAGTTTTAGAATAGTCATCCTATAGCCACTGCTGTTGTAAATAACCAGTCATCCTGCAACCACTGGTGTTGCAAATAACCAATCATCCTGCAGCCACTACTGCTGCAAATAACCAGTCTTCCTGCAGCCATTGCTGTGTAGTTAGTTTTATTTCCAGCATTGTCATGTTTTCAATTTAGTTTATTATTCTGAGTTTATTTGCTATACACAACTAATACAATAGCTTAGAAGGCTTCCATAGTGCATATACAGTGTTGTCTCATTTCAAGTTCACATCCCTGGGTTGATAATTAAATGTAGCTTCTAGTTCATGAAGGGTTTCTTAGTGTGGATAAAAATCCCTGAGTTATGAATTAGTATTCCAACTTCGATTGCAATTAAAAAGCCCAACATTTATGGCGCCATTGCCGGGGATGAGTCAAGCCGTGAGAGTCACTAAGTTGTTTTAGAAGTCAATGAATCATAATAACTAGGAGCCAATATTACTTGCAACAAGTTTGGAAATCAATGAAGACATGTTCTCTAACATCATAGAGGAATTTTGTTCATATATTGATGAGAAGTTGCTGGTTTGTGAGAAGGTAAAGGAAGATAGCCTTGTTTTGCAAAATGAAGAAGTTACCATACACAAGGTTGTTGAACGTGATGTCAAATCGGAACTCTTACTACAAGAAGAGAGCTACCATAAAGCTAAATTCAATCCTCTAATGCTGAAAAGTAAAGAAGATATTGATGAAGACATGTTTTGGGATGACTTAGAGAATTTTTGCTTAAATTTAGATGCTCAACAGGTATCTTTTATAGAGGAAAATCATGAGCAGCAAGAGCAAAGTGCAGAAATTTCTATATTTTTGTCAAATAAATCACACAAAATGGAGTTTACAAATCAAGAAGAGGACAAAGAGGCATCCCATCAACATAAAAGCACCAAGGAGGATTATAAATTTGTTCTTTCACAAGAATGTCCCATTAGACATCTAGCTAAGAATGAGGCAAGCAAAGCATCACAACCTATTGCATCCAAGCATGAAGTTGTTAAAGATGAAGCTAAATTTCTAGTTGCAGCTGAAGAAGAATGGTTTCATCTCTCTTATCCACTCCAAAACAGTAGTATGTATGGTCAATGTGAAGTTGTAAGAGAGTTTGTTAATGTCTTTGAAAAGTCATTGCAGTTGTTTGTTAAGTTTTTATTGATATTGCAACTCTTTTTGGTTGCACATAAGCATGTGAAGCATTGTAAGTTGTTGAGAAAGGGTAGATATTTCACAGAACCAGTGAATGGTTTTATTTGATTGAGTCTTATTTGCTGGTTAGTTTAGGTTAGGATAGGCTAGGATAGGTTTTTTATTCAATAAGTGCTTTTGCACAATGTCTTAGATGTCTTTTTCTCCAATTGTTCATGCATAGTTAGTTAGGTGTTGTCTAGTGGAGTTGTTTCCCTAAATTCTTCTTGTTTAAATGACTCTTTCAGAGGTGTTTACAACTTGTTTGTTGGTCATATTTCAAGTTCACTTATTTTTCAAGGCTGTGAGTCAGTCATGTCTCAATTTTGAAAGACATTCTTTGCATATGTTGTCAAAAAGTTTTCCATTAGGCAGTTGGGTCTTCATGGAATGAAAAATGTCTATCCAAATGGTGTAGTCCATTTGATCTACTCATGTTCTAAGTTACTTGCAACAACTATAGTGTGACTAAATAGTCAACCTACATAATCTTTCAAGAAGTCTACAACAACTCTTAATGTCAAATATGAAACACTCTTCAAGGGACCTATAAAATCAACTCTTTAGGGACCTGTACTTTCAGCTCTTCACCGAATTTCGAGCTGTTCAAATCACTCAAGGTACTTACATTTATGATTTCCATTTATTTGTAATATTTATCATTTTTGGTTAATTAACTATCTATGCATTACAATGTGTTTGTCAATTTTTATTTATTTTTGTTACATGCTTCATAACTTATTTATTTTTCCACCCTCATCCATTCATTGTCATTTGAGGACAAATGACCTTTCATTTGGGGGAAATATCCATGCCTTGTATTGCTGTCCTACATCATAAAAATATGATCTTGACATAGTTTTGTATATCCATACTTACTTTCTAGATTGATGACAATGTTTTCTTCATTTGATATGTTGTTGTATTCATTTCCCTTTTCCATTATTGTCTTTAAAGTGACAAAAGAGAAGAGTATTTAAGGGCAGCTATACCAAACAAGAATGACACTCTTGAGACAATGGAAATGAGTAACAAAGTACAAATTGCAGCAGGGATGTAGGTTATAAAATGTTTTAGTGCAGAAATCAACAACGAAAGAGCAATGTAAAATATCATCATATGAAGAAGTCAAAAAGATAAGAAAGCATGATACAAAGAGAATGATGAGAATGAATAATAGTAGTGGCAACAACAAAGAAAGTTTCTGCAAATTGACTATGAACAACAGAAGATGGAACAAGATCAAGGCATGATGATAATTATTAAAACATGAAAATAATATTTTCAAATCCCTTGTAGTAGCAAATAAAATGAGAAGAAAAGACAAGAGCCAAAGAAGAGGATATGACAGTCACAAATTTTCATGCATAACCAATATCTATTCCTTGCTTGAGGGCAAGCAAGACTTCAGCTAGGGGGATTGATGAGCCTATAAATTGACCATATTATTTAATGTTTTACCTCATGTTTATAATTTCCTTCCAAATCATTTCCAAACATTACTTTGGTTTTGTGAAGCATTAACTAGGATTAACGATGTTTGATATGCATATAAGTGTCTAGCTAGTTGATGCTAAATGATGATAAAATATTATAATAAATGGTTATTATTGAATGTAAATTAATTAAGAAGGATTAAAATGTTGTTTTTGAGTGGTTTGAGTTGTTCATATAGCTAGAAACGAGGAGGAGCAAGTTGGGAATTGACAGATGTAGCAGTTGACTGAAAGTGTAGAAAAAGTCAAAAGAGAAAATGTGATTTCATCATAGTTTATATTTTTATTCATTATGCTTTACTTTAATTAGTGAGTTGGTTATGATATGTTTTGTTTTCAGTATATTTTATTTCACTAGTTTTAGAACAGTCATTTTGTAGCCACTGCTGTTGCAAATAACCAGTCATCCTGCAACCATTGCTGTTGCAAATAACCATTCATCTTGCAGCCACTGCTATTGCAAATAACTAGTCTTTCTGCAACTACTGCTGTGTAGTTAGTTTTATTTCGAGCATTGTCATGTTTTCAATTCAGTTTATTATTTCGAGTTTATTTGCTATACACAGTTGATACAATAGCTTAGAAGGCTTCCATAGTGCATATAAAATGTTGTCTCATTTCAAGTTCACATCCCTAGGTTGATATTTAAATGTAGCTTCTAGTTCATAAAGGGTTTCTTAGTGTGGATAAAAATACCTAAGTTGTGAATTAGTATTCCAACCTTGATTGCAATTAAAAAGACCAACAATGGGCCTTTCCCATTTTGAGGGGTTTTCCTTCTTCGAGAGTAAGGCTAGGAAAGTGTTATTAATTTCTTTCAAGAATTTTCCTGCATTTTGGGCAGATTCCAGGGCATCGGTGACCTCGACTCCCAAAATGTGTCAACATTTCTGATAAAAATTGGTAGGGAATCCATCCGGCCCAAGGGACTTATCCCCTTGGAATTGAGATAGGGTAGTTTTAACTTCTTCATGGGAGAATTTGGAATTCAACATATGATTATCGCCATTTGTTATTAGTTTAGGTATGTTTTTTAATAAGGCCCTATTGTTAAGTAGACTAGAGTGCTCCCAATTATTGAGGATATTTTTAAAATACTGGGTTGCATCCTCCATAATTAGATTCTGTCCCGTAATGGTCTGGCCACTATCATTGGTGATCTAAGTGATTCTGTTTATTGCCCTTTTCAGTTTGACACTATTGTGAAAAAATTTGGTGTTCTTGTCTCCATCCTCTAGCCAAGTTTCTTTAGGTTTTTGTTTCTAGAATATCTCTTCCTTGGCTAAAATATCCTCATACTCACATAGAAGCCTTTTATTTGCCTCATATGTTATTTGGGTCATCGCATGTTGCATAACATCATTATTCACTATTTCTAGTTCCTTTTCAACTCTTATCTTTTCCTCAAAAAAGTTTTTGAATTTTTTTTTGTTCCAGTCTAGTAGTTTATGTTTAATCTCTTTTAGTTTATGTTGATATTAGGGAGGAACTCCTCATGTTTGAACCACATCTGTTCGAATTTGAAAGGATGCCCAGTTTTCTTTGCTTCCCCCATTAACTCTAATAGTACTGGGTAGTGGTCAGATCCTGACCATGGCAATACAGTGGCTTTTAAATCAGATTTAATGTTAGTCAAGTCTCCTTTGAAGAAAAAATTGTCTAGAGTTTCAGCAATATTGCAAAATCCCTTTCTTCTATTATTCCATGTGTCGAACCCCATCCCAGTCCTGATTTCCAAGAGGCTGTTGTCACTTATCTAGTTAGCGCAGTCTTTTTGGGGTTGTCGAATGGACCTTATCCCACCACTATTGTCTGTTTGATGTACAATGGTGTTAAAATCACCTCCTATGATGATGTGATGTGCTTCCTGATTCATTAGGAAGTGCTCTATTTCTTGCCAAACTAGTCTTTTCTTCTTTGTTGGGATTGGACCATAGACATTCAAGATGATAAACTCAAGGTTTAGGCTAAGGGATCTTACTTTGCCAACCATCCAATTCTGCATTTTGGCATAGCATGTGAATGTGATTGAATTCTTTTTCCACATTATTTCTAGCCCACCCGAAGCTCCTATAGAATCCACCATCTCCACCTGCCACTGGGTGAATTTTCTACCAAAATTGATCATGTCAACCTTTCCCAATTTTGTTTCTTGTAGCATTACTAGATCCATAACATATTTCATTATACTGTGCTTGATTAAGCGTTGTTAATTAGGGGCCCCTAGGCCCCTAACATTCCATGTCAGTATGTTTATTCCTTTATGGGGAGTGGGGGGGGGGGGACTTTCTTGGACCCAACAGAGTTGTGATTTTGGTCTGCCCCTCTGCTTCCCCATCCATTTTCATCTTGTCTAAAAAAGACTTTCATCCTCTCTTGTTGGCAGTGGATTTGCCACAGTCTGGAGTCAATTTATTGCCTTCCATCTGGAGGATGCCTCCGTTGTCCACATTGCTTTGGTTGTTGTTCAATACCATATTATTTTCCCCCTCCTGCATAGTGATCAGTTATTTGATTATGAATTCTCTTTCTTCATCTTCATTCAACCCTTCCACAATAGGAGAAGAATCCTCCATATTGGGGGAATCTAAGGTGTTCTCCTTAGGTGCAGTCTTGGTTGAGTTATTACCCATTGTCTGGGCTCTGGGGGGAGTCTGTTCATAATCTAAATTGAGATTGGTGATATTGGTTGCAATGTCTGCCAGAGCATCTTTATAGACCTCCTCTATAAATTCTTCTACTAGTTTTCCCATTAAGTTATCAATGAGATTGTTTAATTCCTTCTGAATCTGATCCTCATGCCCACAATCAAGGGGCTTGTTATTATGATCAATCTTGTTTGGATTATTTTCGACATGTAGATCCGAGGAGGGGGGATTGCATGGTTATTTTCCTTTTGAGGTTCAACATTAATGATGAATCCGCCAATATCGTTGTTAAATTGGATATTGACTCTGTTGAACGACTCTTTATGCCTATCCAGTTTTGGGGCTTGGGGTTTTTGTGTGCCAGGGTTAACCCTTTTACAAAAGGATATATTCTCAGAGACCGAACCATGATATCATACCGGAGATAAGATATAATTTCCATCTACTGTATCTAGGGATATATTTTTTAAATTGTTCATGCTATTATATACTTCTATTAAAATTTTGATATCGGATTTTTCTGACCAATTTGCTTCTACGACAATGAATTTACCCAATTTATCCCTGATTTCTATGAGTATTTTGGCATGCATTAATTCAATAGGAACATTGCAAATTTCAATCCATTTAGAAGTTGATTTGAATTAAAACTTGTTTGCATCAAATTTAGAATGCCAATCAATGAATTTAAAATTTACTCCTTTGTAAAAAACATACTCCTCATACAAAAGCTTAGTTTTCAGCGATTTTTTATAGCATTTGATATAGAAAAAAATGTTAGCTAGCGCAATGATACTTATCGGGCCTTGGAATGTATCTTTCCACCAATTAGCAATCTCTGCAAGCGGTTTTCCATTGCCACACCATTTTGCAAAAAGCTCATGCTCCTTGCAATAATTCCTCAGCTCTAGGGCGGCACTGGGAGTACAGATTTTGATACATTCCAGGTTGGGTGTTACAGACTTTAGGGAAAAATGACTAATTCTTGCCTTAGGGGCATAATTGTTCACAGGATTAAGAGAACTCCTAACCACCAGAGTATGCTTGATATTCCTTAGTTTATGGCATCGGTGTGGCAGGGCCGATCCTGCAACACCGGTAGGTTTTATGAAACCTCTGCATGATTTAAACGTGGCTGAAAATTGCACAGGGGCCTTTGATGGGGTTGACACGGGCCAGAGGCAACAATCCTAGTTCCCAAGGGGATGCGATTTGCCTTTGTAGAACAGCCTGGGATTTGTGATGTAATGGGAACCGCCCAGACATTAGACAAGTCCATCAAAGCCCTAGCCTCCCTTCTTCTTTCGGCTCTAATGACTCACTTGCTTTTTACCATTTTCCATGGTAGATTTTGCGAAGGGGGAGCCCTATCGTCTGTTAAAGGAAACCCTGCATCATGCCTATTGAAACCCCTATCCTGATGATTTAGTTATCCGAAGAATTGCAGAGCCATTTTCACATTCTTTTATTTTCATGGATTTTAACTTTGTTATAATACCTTCTTCTGAGCAATTTCGTGTGAAGCTGGGCCACCTTTGGCTATCTTCCATGAAGGTTATTGCTTCTCCAATCCACAAGTGCCTTAAATTTTCTCACAATGGAGAAATCATAACCGTGAACCATATCTTATTTCAACCATCCGAAAGAAGCCCTAGTGTTCCTATTGATCTCTTTTGGCCTAAACAATTTCAATCTCTTCCATCAAGGAGAGATGCTCTTTTTCAATCTTATCAAAAATGAAAGAATGATATGATATTATCCTTAAGTCAACTTAGATCCCCCACACTTGACATTCCTATTATTCTTCAAGATGAGGTTCTTCCTGTCATGGATAGAACTAATCTCCCTCCTAAGGAAAATCGTCCACCTATTCCTATGGATGTGATTTTACCTTCTTTTAAGGTGAACACCAATATTCTTCCTAAGGTTAGACCTATACCTCCTCCTCATGATGGATTTGGTCTCCTTCCTACACCTAATATTCCTCCTTTCTATGGTGCAGTTCCACCTCCTTCCTCTTATCAAGAGAAGAGACCCACTTCTCTTATTGTTCAGCCAAAAATACCTCAACCTAAACCTTCCACTATCAAGGAGAGAAATATTCCTACTTTTTCAAGTGTTCCTCCTCCTTCTCAGCCTTCCACTACCACTCAATGAAATTGTTGTGCGAGAGAATACCGATGAAGACGTTGTGTTCGGGCTCGTGAAGATATCCCTCAAAATATTCAATCTCCTCAGACTCTAACAGTTGACATGATTCCCTTTTCTCCTAAGCAAAGATGCTCAACCTACATCTCCAAATCATAAGTTGCAAAAAATATGTGATGATTTTATTCCTATTCGTGTTCTTGATCCTCTTTCTCTAAACTTTGATGAAGAAATGGGTGAAAATGTTACTCATAATGGCAATACAATTCCTAATGCTTCTGATAGTGAGTATGAGTATGCAGATGTGGACAAGTATTTATTGGATGAGTTTTCACAAACCCTAATCCTAGCTCCTAGAATCGAACAAAGTGACTTACAACATGAGCATAGTCCTTGTTTAGATCTTGTGATAGCTCCATCTGCTGTGCTCGATGTCACTCCTCTAGCATGTTGCTTGCCTTCCTGAAATAGTGATCAACAAGATTGGGATGCAGATGTCGTGCTAGACTAGCAATATTAGCACTGCAGATCTTTATTTCTCTCCTTTCTTTCTCTTTTGTGACCATTCTTCTATGTGTATCCCTATTCTTCTATTGTTCCCTTAATGTCTACTTGGGGACGATGCAAAGCATTGAGATCTTTTCTTGGTCTCTTTCATGTTGACTCAAAAGACATCCTCTCTTCCCTTTTCTTCTCAGGCAGTGTCCTTCTTTGGGGAATGAAGATTATTATATGCATATACATACATCATATACATGAGTTATCATACAACATATTGACCTTGATAAAAGTGACACTACCTCGTGTTTTGCATTCATTATCCTTAGGTTTATACCTCAATTGGGGGCTAAATCCTTGCGATAACATGCTCCCTTTCTTCTCTCTCTCTTGGGTGTTTCCTACCTTAAAGCAATCGCTCTCGATAAGGCGCACGTGATCACTTAAAAGTGGGGGCATACACTGCGCTCATATTTTTCTTCTTGTGATACTTAGAATTGTAGACACCTAAAATTGTCCTGTCTAATTAAATAAATATCTTTTATTTATTTAATTATTTTAAGCCTAATTCTTCTATTAATTAAATAAATCTTTATTTATTTAATTAATTCATTTATCCTCTTCTAGCCTTATTTCTAATGTAAATAAATACTTATATTTATTTAAATTATCCTTTTCCCCTAAATTAAATAAATAGTTTTATTTATTTAATTGATCCCACTTCCTCTATTAATTAAATAAATCTTTATTTATTTAATTAATTCATTAACCTTTTCCACCCATGAAACATGTCATTCATCTCTTAATTCCTACACTACCTACTGTCTCATTATTTTCTTATTTTCTCTACCTACCCTCTAATCTTAGCTGACCAGTTATCTTTTACACCTCTCAATCTTATCCCTCCATTTTCTTATAGTTTCTTCTATATAAGGAGATGCTTCCTTCATTATCAACCCTAATTGATCTTTGAAGCCTTCTAGCATCCATACTTTCATATGCGATCTAGCTATCAACCACATTTTCATTCTTTATTGAGCTCTTGTGCACACATAAAATCTGAGAGCAAATATATCAAGCAAGATCAATGGAGATAGGAAGAATGGAGATCCAAAACCTATTGGACATGTGATGGTATAATCTTTGTGATTTCATTTCATTTGTATTGTCTTAGATAATCTTCATATGTTATGGTGGATCTTTGTTGTTGTTAGGCTAGGGTTTTGTGGTTGAATTCATTTAGTCTTTCAATATTTTTGTTTCTATTTTTACCATAAACATTTTGGCATGCCCAGTGGGACTCTTGTCCCCTTTTGCATTTAACATCTCTTGTTGCAGATTTTGTGTTTTTGAAGTTGCAGATCTGACATTTTCAACAAAATTTCGGCATTTCCGCGTTTGCGCATTATGGAACTACGTTTTTCTTTTTCTACCGCGTCTGTGACCTCCGAAATTGCGTTTGTGTTTGGCATTATTTTATCCTATTTTGTAGATTCAGGGTTGCATCTCTGTTTTCAAACCACATTTGTGCACCTTTCAGACACGTTTGTGTTCGGGAGTCGCGTCTGTGTTCAAGAGTCGTGTCTATGACGGATTTAGGTGCGTTTGTGATTTTTTGCCGCGTCTGTATTTCAGATTTTGCATTTTTTAGTTTTTGATCCAGTTTTGAGGCTTTATTTCATCATTTGGATTTCAGATCTGGTTTATTTCGGGCTAACATCTTGTGATCTAGCTAACAAAATTGGTGCAGCTTGTCTTGAAAGTGAATCGTGTTGTCGAAGGCCCCTATTTCACAAAGTCTTTTGGATTTAAAATTCACCTAACTCGTTTGCTTGCAGAAAGGGGTAATCATTTGAAACAAACCAAACTACTAACAAATCTTTGTTGCAGGATATTGGCAAGGGTTTTTGATATTTATTGTGTGCCTTATTTTCATAGATTACTAAACACTTCAATTGGTGCACTAAAATTGAACCAATGTCTTTTGTGTCTTGAGCAAAAGGCTCTTTTTGTTTAATCTCTAGAGGGCCTATCTCTCTGTGTGGTAATTAGGACTACTAGTGAGGAGAGAACGACCCAAGTGGTAGCGAGGAAAACCCACCTCTTCCAAACCACTATAAATAACTGTATCCATGGTGAAAGACATGGGTAATGTGTGTTGATTAGTTCATACTGACATGATGTCTCCCCATAAACCCGTTTGATCAAATTTATTTGATCAGTTGTAGGGCGTAACCCCTATTGGCTGGGAGCCTTCTGTATTTACAGAGTTGAAAGTGCCGCATGTATGGCCATATGAGCGAATGCCCTTACTAGCACCTTTTTGTTTTAGAAAGCCAAAATCCTTCTAGTTGTTGGTATAGGAGGTCAGACCTCTGAAGCGGCCCACACACATACGGTTCTTAGTAGAGATACAAAGTTCACCACATAGAGTTTTCGTGGGGACTGATGCTTGGTTGCCCTGGAAAAGTGAGTGTCGAGGGTGGAGCTAGTGGGGTCAAGCATCTACGTATCCGCTCTAAATAGCATAGCCTCGAGGGAAACCCCATGTGGGATCAACAACTATTGTCCTGGCCAACCATAAGAATTGTGCTTGTCTTATTTTAAACATTCACACATTCAAGACCAAACATCAAAACATTGTGTCTTTTGTGTCTTCAAGTGTATGCTAAACATTTTTACATCAAACAACACACTTTTCTTTGAGTCATTTTGAGTCTAAAAACTTACAAACATTGAGTCTTCATCAACATTGTGTTCTCTTGTCATGAAAAAAAGTCAAACAAATTCAGATTTGGTCACAACAACAACTTTACAAATTGGAAAAATTGCACTTAGTTTCTGGAAATGCATCTGTGTCTGATAGAACCACGCCTATGTCATTTAGCCGTGTCTATGAAGGGAAAAAATGCGTCTAGGTTCTTTTAAGCAACATTACATTCACAAAACCTTAGAAATGCATCTATGAAGTGTTAAACAACGTTTGTGTCATCTAACCACATTTGTGAAGTATACAGGCACGTCTATGTTCAGAATTGAAAAAAATTACATTCCAGCAAACAAGAGCAGTTAGTTTTATACTTATTGAGCTTCGTAGGTTATCTCTCCGGGTTTTCATCTAGAATTCAACCTATTTTTGGGTCTCACACAGTTCATCATTGCTTTACATCTTGCATTACATTCACATTTGTCTAAACTTGAGTCAAAAGGTCACTTGCTTGTCCTCATCTTACTTTGTCAACACACTACATACAACAACATTTTTCTAAGTGGTCCCTCATCAAGGTCTATCACCTTTGGGTCTCATTTGGTCTTACTTAGAGTTAAGGTCAACTTACCTCATCAAGAGAAACTATCATCTATTTGGAAGCCACACCAACTCTACTACATACATACTTGGTCTTACACTTTGGACATTGCAAGTACACCTCATATTCATTTACATTCCGTCCAACTCTTGGTCTTTCATACTCTTTCCATTTTCATCTAGTCTCCCACATCTTGGTTAAGATCTAGTTCATGGTTGAAACTCATTCCCAAAAATCTAGGAGAGAAACTAAAGAGGCTCAAGAGTTCGTAAACATGAGTTCCTATGAGTATGACAATGATGTCTTTTTCAATTCTGATCATTCTACATTACCTGACATGGATGCCTATAGAAACATTCCAAATGTTGAGAACATGGACACTACAAAAAACAATGATACAAATGATGACAATATGGACAACTTTTCCATGCATTCAGCAGAAGTGGAAGACTCCATTATGTATCCCCATTTCAATCGATTGGTTGAGAAAATAATGAGGAGAGATAGACAATATTTTTTACAAGTGATGGCACAAAATGGAGCCAAGATCCCTCATGATTTTGACATGTCTCAAATAATGGAAAATCGACCTTTGCAAAAACCTCACTTCAACATGGATCAAAGGAGGCCAAATAGTGGAGGCAATAGAGGACCACATATGGTGTGTGAATCACGATCATCTTTGTTTCAAAAACCTGAGGTCCCCCATACACATGGTCAAGCATATGATACTCACCTTCGTAGACCATTATGGAAGTCTTATGCATAAAAATATACTCAATCACATACCAATGCTAAGGACCAACCACCAAAGCAATTGGATATCCAAAGGCATGATCAAAATTTGGACACAAGGAAACCTCACATCAAATTTGGGGGCAACACATTAGAACAAACTCATGACATGTCTGTAGAGTATGGTATACATGGACATAACAAATATTCCATTCCTCATCATGACTCTATGCCAAGTGGTCCATATATGCAACATCATTATAGACCTCCTCCATATGAACATGTGTATGATCAATATCATCCATATATGCAGTATACTCCGCCCCCACCCAGTGGCTCAGGCATGGGATATGGTCCAAGAAGTCGGTCTCCACCTAAGAACAATTTGGAACAACAAATTAAGGACTTACAAAAGAAAATGGAGGACACAAATACACCGAAGCCAACTTACACAATGAGAGACATATGTCCCTATCCATTTAACAAAAGCATTCCAATGCCTCCATTTCCTACACACTTTGTGACACCAAAGTTTGATAAGTACAGAGGAAAAGGGGATCCTAAGGCATGTATAAGATAGTTTTTCACAACTTGCATTGAGGTAGCAGTAGAAGAGACAAATTTGATGAGATTATTCCCACAGAGCTTAGGTGATCAAGCTATGGAATGGTTCTCTCAACTTCCACCTAGAATTAAGTGATGGGGTGATTTAGCAGAGGCTTTTATCCAACATTTCTCATACAACATAGAGACAAACATATCAGTCACCACTCTGTGCAACACCAAATAAAAGGATGGAGAATCTTTTTCATCATTTTTACAAAGATGGAGAAATCTAGCCAGTAGATGCTCTTGTGAAATTCCACAAAAACAAATGGTAGAGATGTTCACCCAGAATGTCCGTAGGGAAATTAGTTATGATCTAAGGAAAGCTTGCTTGTCCACTTTCAAGGACATCACTGAAAAAGGCTTAGCAACAAAGAAGGTCCTAATTGAACAAGGAGTAATTAAGATATTCAAAGAAAACAAAGAGGACTTTAAAGGAAAAGACAAGCCACGATTTTGGAACAAAAAAAAGAACACAATAAATGATGGTGTTGTCGATGCTAACACAGTGAGACCCAAAATCTTTCTTTCTGGGTCAAGCTCTACAAACAATCAAGTGAATACTCAAACAACTTCAAAACCATGAAGGAAATACACCCCATTGGGAGAACCACTTGAGTCAGAAAGAAGTTAGTGGCAAACAAAATAATAAAAATTTCAGATATACCTCCATTTGAGCCAAAGGTCAAACCAAATTGGTGGAATGATGACGAATACTGTGAATATCACAAGAGAAAGGGCCATAAAATAGGAAATTGTCATCGACTGAAGAACATCATACAAGATCTTATTGATAGAGGTGACATTGAGATCGAGGGACACTCATCTAACCAGGAACATGAAATGTTTAAAGAACCATTCCCAAAACTTGACAAGGGAAAAGCCAAAGCCACAGATGAGAAAAGCAACTATACCAAAGCATCCTATAACTATGATTCAACTGTCAGTCACATTTTGATGGACAATTATGTCTCTACCATTATCATCAAAGACAAAACACTTAAAAATTCTACCCAAAGACCCAAAGTTGTCCTACAAGGAATTGGATCTTCTTCTAAACCCACCTCTGAATGTAGTGTTACAACTCGTCGAGGTAAGGTAACTTTGCAAGGTGCTCCAGCTAAAAACACCACTTCATCAACCAAACTTGAGTATGACCTTGTAGAATAGCTAGGGAAGACACTCTCACTTATCTCCATCCTTGAGCTCTTACTCATATCCCCTCCACATAAAGCCATTCTTGACAAAAATTTGAGAGACACTTCCATCCCCAGTGATCTAAATGTGGACCAGTTTCAAGCCATGTTGGGATACCTTTCCGTTCCACACTCTCTTACATTCACAGAAGCTGATGACGCCTCTGTGAGCCAACCACATAATGCACCTTTACACATTGAAGCCTTCCTACACAAACATCGAATAAAACGAGTCCTAATAGATGGAGGAGCTGGTCTCAATATATGTACTTTAAACACAATAATACAATTGGGATATTCTGAAAAAGATGTGAATTCTACACATGCAATCACCATCAAGGCATATGATGATGAAGAACGTTCATCTAAAGGCACAGTCACCTTACCTCTCAAAGTTGGGCCAGTAACGAAGGATGTGGTTTGTCAAGTCCTTGATCTAGATCTCACATACAACATACTCTTGGGATGCCCATGGATTCATGAAATGAGATTTGTTCCCTCAACATATCATCGATGTATCAAGTTTCCACACAATGGAGTTGAAGTGACTGTTAAAGCTGACCCGAACCCATTCATATATTGCAACAATATGCAACCTAGATCAAAAATAACAATCCCAGTCAATCAAGAAGCTGTCCCATCTTCAACATATGTTGATCCAGAATCCTTGAAAGCTTCTACATCAAAACAAACAGAGCTCAAAGAAAAGTTCAAGTTTGAAGACATGGGATGTGGTGAGTATATCGTTCATGTTGATCAACTCCCAGTATCTCCTAAGGTATTCAGTCGACAAGAACAACCTACAAATAATTTGCAATGCCAAGGAATTGGGTGTGAACCACCTAGTATTGTGGCTACTAAGTCTGAATGCAAATCTCCTATAGTGGTGCAAGCAACTCTTGATATCAATAGTCCTAAGAGTGGTTCCAACAAAGAATCTATTGAGTGTATCTCTAGCCCTCTTAAGAACTCACATTGCCTTACCATATCATCCGCTCATTCCATTTCCACTCCTCTCCTAGACTTGGATCAAGAAGAATTAAAAAAGCCCTTACTCAGTGGGGATCACAAATCAAGCTTTGAAAAGAAAAATCTAAAAGTCAAAAATAAAGAGAAGTCCTTAAGTCCAAATCAAATCAAAAGCTATTGGACTTTGAAAAAATCAAGGTCAAAGATAAAAATCCTATGAAAGAAAAAGAACAAGATTTGATCTCCCCTAATATCAAAATAATTGGGGGAAAAAGTTCTACAATTTCAAGCCAAAAAGAACACTTGTTGATCCTAAGTCTCCATCATGCTATCCTATTTTCACTTCTTTTCGCAATCATAAGCCTTCATTCCTCATCCATGTGTTCCACACATCCATTCCCTTCTGGAGATACATAATGGAACTTTAATGGAGATTCCTTGGAGGAATTTGTTGTCAGTGATGCCCAAACTTCTTTAGGTGACACACATATGGGCTTGTGTAGTCCACACGCTAGTAATTCTCTCAGTTCCTTTATCAAGGAAGACAATCACTCGAGCTACACATCATTTAGTTAAGGAACGACACAGTCACAATCATAAGGTTAATGGTGTAGGAGCACCCCATCAAACCCTTGAAGATGATAAGTTAGACTCTGAGAAGGGAGGATAAGGCATCAAAATGTCTTTAGAATGTTTTGTATAGGTTTTCAATCATGCATTGTGTGTTTGTAATAAAGAACCCCATCTTGTGAGCCAAACTCCTATTTTGGCATTTCTATAAGCCTATTAGGACTTTTGGACAATAGGGGATAAAATGTGTTGGTTTTAGTACTTATAAGATGTTTTAGGAGAGGTTAGACTTGACCCAAGGCGTTAGGAGGTGAAAGATGACATTTTGACAACTTTTGCAAAAGTTGTCAAAACTTGTCATGAGCAATTTTTATGCACTTTTTGCATTTTTTTAAATTTGAAACTCCCCAAATGGCTCTAACCTCTTGGTTTTTGGTTGAGAGAAGTTGTGGAGTTGTTTATACACCTTTTGGATCCAATTACCAAGGAGAGATTGTACGGAGAAGAGTTTTGATGACAACAAACTAATAGAATTCTAAGCTTTTTTCTTGCAATTCTGGAGTTTTGGTCCGTGGTACGGTATTGTATGGATTGGGATCCATTCCCAATGATGTGAATTGGTTAGAGAGGAGAGTTAAATTTGTTTTGGCTTTTGTTTTAAGTTCTATTTGTGTTTTTTGATCTTGATATTCAATTTTTATTGTAGGTGCCCGAAAAACCAGGGTTTACCTTGGATTTTTCCTCCTCCATGGCCATATCTTGCACTTTATCAATCTGAGAGCCATGGGATTTGGTGAAAGGAAAGTATGGTCAGTTTATTCTAGGATTATAAGAGTGTTTTGTAGGAGTAGCAAGGGAGAGGTGTGTTTGGAGCGACCCTAGGTAGACATCTCTATGTGGCTACCTAGACCTTGAACAACAAAGTTACCCTTGTGTGAAAATGGTGATGATTCCAGATGTGTAACCCTAGAATCCCTTATGGTTTATGGTTCCCTACATGCCCATGGGATTCTAATTTCTTGGTTTACTCATCTGGATAGAGGTGCTTCACAAATGGAGGCCTAATTAGCCCTTTAGGACAATCAACATCCTACCGGCTCAGACCTTTGTTTGTCAAACCTTGACCCTTCCTTTTGGGAATTTGTGTAACTTACAAAAGGGTATTTGAATCGAATTTTTTTTTGCTAGGGTGTTTGGGAATGTTTGAAATTAAGGTCTGTTTACCCGTTAAAAAGGGCTACAAGCAAATAGGCCTAATTGTGTAGGTTTCTTAAGGAATGGGATGATTCCTTACAACTAGTGCTTGGTATGACTTTAGGGAGTCTTGTATGACCCAAAACCGGTATGAAAATGATCAGTAACCCTTGGAGGTATCATAGAGTATGTTGGAGCAAGGTACCCAAGATTGAGTAGGCATGAGTCTTGAAGATGGTGAGAGGATTGAACTAAAGTTGTAGAGCCTTGTCTTGATAGGACCCCAATCTTGTTTTGAGGGGCCAGTTTCATACATTTTAAGGTGTTTGGAAGGTTACAAGGAGGGCTCTGCATCAAGTGGTATCAGAGCTAGTAACGACTTTGGTAAGGAGATATAGAATTGAGAGATGTCAGAGGGACAAGAAGAAGAGGTCCCTAGAGGACCAATCACCAACATGGAATTGACAAAGATTGTGAGAGAGTAGACCACTGCTTGCAAGGCAATGCAGAGGGAGCTAGAGAGGTTGAGAGGCAGAGTAGATGGGAAGGAAGATGGAGGCACTGGTAGTGGTGAAGAAGGGGATGAGGATGAGATCCCTATGCCAAAGGAAGAGATGATTCCTCCTGACCAGAGGCACTTCCTTAATGCCCTCAAATCCATGGAGAGGAGAACCATGGAGCAGAAGATTGATTTGCCAACTTTCAATGGGAAGATGGAACCAGATGTTGTGGTGGATTGGATAGACTCCTTGTCTAGTTTCTTTGAATGTGAAGACATTCCAGGACACCAGAAGGTGAAGATTTCTAATTTCAAGTTGAAGGGAGTAGCCCTAACTTGGTGGAACTTTGTCCAAGAGGAAAGAGAGAAGGACAACAAGCCCAAGATTGTTTCTTGGAAGAGGATGGTTGCCTTAATCAAAGAGGCCTGTGTACCCAAAGACTATGAGATACAATTCCATAAGAGGAGACAAAATATCAAGTAGAAGGAGATGGATGTGAAATCATACACTGAGGAGTTCCAAAGGCTATGCATGAAGTCTAAAACAAAAGAGGAAGAAAGTGAGAAAGTTGCTCGGTACCTGAATGGATTAAGGTACAACATTCAAGAAGAATTAAACCTTCTTAGCCTGGATACCATTGGTAGATGTCATCAACTTGCTATCAAGGTGGAAGAGAATATCAAAAGGAGACAAGAGCAGAACAATAAAGGAAGAGGAAGACAACAGAGGGGTGAAAGAAATATTTTCAGAAGTAAGGGAAATGGTTTTGGAAACCAAAGTGAAACCAGTCAAGAAGGCACTAAAGGAGAGAGTAGTTCCAATAACAATGGATGATACAATCAGAGAGGTAATTTTAGAGGAAGGAAACCACCATTTAGAGGGAGATCTCAAGGTAGAGGTCCAATTAGATGTTATAACTGCAATCAAGAGATACACATGGCCAATAGATGCCCGGATAAACCGACTAGTTCCATGGGAGAAAGGAAAAGTAACTTGATTTTAGAGGCTGACTGCCAAAGTGTGGCCAGTGCAAACACATACCTAAGTCTCAATACCCCTGATAGCTATGGCTACCCTGAAAGAGGTGATTCTTTGATAATCAAAAGAGTAGTAACTACTATGAAGATATCTGATAGAGAACCCCCACAGAGGAAGTCTCTATTCAAGACCACTTTCAAAGTGGGTGGAAAAGTATGCAAGGTCCTAATAGATTCCAGTTCAACTAAGAAATTTGTGTCTCTAGAGATGGTGGAGAAACTAAAGTTGGGGAGACTACCTCACCCTTGCCCCTATAAGGTCTCATGGCTCACACAAGGACAACAAGTTGTTGTGGAAGAGAAGGCTTGGGTATAATTCTAGATTCAAAACTATAGAGATAGGTTGATGTTTGAAATTGCAAAGATGGATGCTTGCCATCTCCTATTTGGGAGACCATGGGAGTTTTATTTGAAGGCACAACATGATGGTGCTAGGAATACATATTCCATCACCAAAGATGGTAAGGTGATTGAGTTGCTACCTTTAATGGAGGATGAGGGGGAGACCAAACAAAAGGAGGCCAAGGTGTTGGTGTTAGGAGGGAAGTAGTCCATGAAGAACATGGAAAATGAAGGCATAGACTATTATGCCCTTATCCCTAGTCCAACAGTAACAAAGGTGGAGAGGTCTGAAGACAAATTGAGGTTCATTGACCCTGCAGTGCAGCAGCCACTAGACAAATACAAGGGTGTCATCTCTGATGGCATGCCAAGGTCACTACCTCCCATGAGGGATATAAACCATTGTATATACCTTATACCTGGATCCACCTTGCCTAATAAAGAAGCATACAAGCTCACACTGGACCGAAGTGTTGAGATGGCAAAACAGGTTGAAGAATTATTGGAGTCCGGATTGATTGGCAAAAGTTTGAGCCCATGTGTAGTCCTTGCAGCCTTGGCACCCAAAAAGGAAGGCACTCAGAGGCTTTGCACTGACTCAAGAGCTATCAACAAGATTACTATCAGGTATAGGTTTCCAATGCCTAGGATTGAGGATTTGTTAGATTGTTTGGGGGGTGCTAGGTATTTTACAAAGGTTGACTTAAAGAGTGGCTATCATTAGATTAGGATTAGGTCAAGAGATGAGTGGAAGAATGCATTTAAAATGAATGAGGTGTTGTATGAGTGGAAAGTCATGCCCTTTGACTTATCTAATGCACCTAGTACCTTTATGAGGTTAATGAATGAAGTCTTGAGGGATTTCATAGAAAAATTTGTTATAGTCTACCTAAATGACATTCTAGTTTTTAGTCAAACCAAATGAGAGCATCTAAAACATGTAGACCTGGTCCTAAGAAGATTGTATGAATAACAATTAATGATCAACTCGGAAAAGTGTTTCTTTATGTAGGAAGAGATCATTTACTTTGGGTTTGTAATCTCATATGGTGAATTGAAAATGGATCAAGAAAAGGTGAGTGCCATATTGTCTTGGCCTACACCTAGAACAATGAATGATGTTAGAAGTTTCCATGGCTTAGCTACCTTCTATAGGAAGTTTATAAGAGTTTTTAGCCATATTTGTGCCCCTATGCTTGATACCATAAAGGGAGGAGAAAAGTGTAGGTTTAGTTGGACAGAAGAGGCAAATAATTCTTTTGAAACGTTGAAGAGAAAAGTTGCTGAGCAGCCGGTCCTTGCCCTACCTGATTTCAACAAGATCTTCCAAGTGGAGTGTGATGCTAGTCACATGGCTATTGGGGTAGTGCTCAGTCAAGAGGGAAGACCTATTTCTTTCTTCAGTGAGAAGTTGAATGAGGCAAAGAGAAGATATTCATCCCATGACCTAGAGATGTATGCTCTAGTCCAATCCTTGAAAAAGTGGAGACACTACTTGCTACCAAAAGAATTCATAGTTTTCACAGACAATCAGGCCCTTAGCTTTATAAATAGCTAAGAAAAGTTGAATCACTGACACATGAAGTGGGTAGAGACCCTACATGCTTTCACTTTTATTCTTAAGCACAAGAAAGGGGTCAAGAATAAGGTGGCAGATGCTTTGAGTAGAAGAGTCCTAACTGCAAACCAGATTCAATTGGAGAGTGTTGGAATAGACTCCTTGAAAGCCATGTA
This sequence comes from Cryptomeria japonica, assembly GCF_030272615.1. Lineage (NCBI taxonomy): Eukaryota > Viridiplantae > Streptophyta > Pinopsida > Cupressales > Cupressaceae > Cryptomeria > Cryptomeria japonica. The sequence goes on along the minus strand of NC_081410.1, from coordinate 111,452,124 downwards.
TGAGGGTGATGAAGATTTTGGAGAGGCCTATAAGGTATGTGCTTCATTTGATGAACAATTTCATGTTGAGTATTCTGAATTTTTGATTCAAAATGGATTGTTGTTTAAGGGTGCACAACTATGCATACCCAAATGCTCTATGAGATTGAATATAATTAAAGAGAAACATTGTGGAGCAATGGCAGGCCATTTTGGTCTTGACATGACACTAGATTTGGTGAAGAGACACTATTCTTGGCCCAAAATACAGGCAGATGTCAGGAGATTGTGGAGACATGTGTGATTTTCCAAAAGGCAAAAGGAAAGTCCACCAATGCAGGCCTATACCAGCCTTTACCCATACCTTCAAGACCATGGGAAAGCATAAGTGTGGATTTTGTTTTAGGATTGCTTAGGACAAGGAAAGGATATGATAGTGTTTTTGTAGTGGTGGATAGGTTTAGTAAGATGGCACATTTCTTGCCATGCAAAACCACTTGTAATGATTCTTATGTTGCAGACTTGATCTTCAAGGAGATTGTCCAAATACAGGGTTTGCCTTTGACTATAGTCTTTGATAGGGATGTGAAATTTATTGGTCACTTCTCAAGGACCCTTTGGAAGAAGCTTGGTACAAATTTATCCTTCTCCTCAACCTACCATCCCCAAATGGATGACCAAACTGAAGTTGTAAATAGGTCACTAGGGAATCTGCTAAGGTTTTTGACTAGACAACATGGAGAAAGATGGGATAGTATATTGTCTCAGGAAGAATTCATATTCATAATGATATAGTGAATAGGAGTACCGGTAAGTCACCTTTCTAGATTATATATGGCATCCACCCAAGGGGTGTGATGGAGTTGAGAGAGCTACCTGAAGAAGAAGCCATTAGTGCAGATGGAGAAACCTTTGCTACTGCCATAAAGGAAATCCATGACCAAGTTAAGACTCATATTCAACAATCTGCCAAGAGATATAAAGCTCATGCTGACAAAAAGAAGAGAGATGTTCAATTTGATGTGGGAGACTTGGTGTGGGTGCACTTGAAGAAGGAAAGACTACCAAAAGGTAGATATACAAAGCTGATGCAAAGAAAGATTGGACCCTACCAAATCTTGAAGAAATGTGGCCCAAATGGCTATGAACTTCAACTCCCACTTGATCATGGTTTTTCACCTATCTTTAATGTTTGTGACTTAGCTCTTTATAAATGTAGTGTTGGTGCAGGAGAAGACACAATTTGGGTTATTGCTGATGATGACATTCCAAAACATGAACCACCAAAGTTGCATAAGGTTATAGACACTAAGGTTTCAAAAAAAACCAGGAGGAAAGTTTACATGGAGTATTTGGTGGCTTGGAAAGGACAACCTGATTCTGAAGTAGTCTGGATGACAGAGCAGCAGATAAAAGACCATGGTGAGACCTGTAGACTCTCATCTCAAGTGGACTTGAGATTTCTTCTTCCGTGGAGTATGGTGCGGAAGCACCCCATCAAACCCTTCAAGATGATAAGTAAGACTCTGAGAAGGAAGGATAAGGCATCAAAATGTCTTTAGAATGTTTTGTATAGGTTTTCAATCATGCATTGTGTGTTTGTAATAAAGAACCCCATCTTGTGAGCCAAACTCCTATTTTGGCATTTCTATAAGACAATTAGGACTTTTGGACAATAGGGGATCAAATGTGTTGGTTTTAGTACTTCTAGGATGTTTTAGGAGGGGTTATACTTGACCCAAGGCATTAGGAGGCAAAAGATGACATTTTGACAACTTTTACAAAAGTTGTCAAAAGTTGTCATGAGTAACTTTTATGCACTTTTTGCATTTTATTTATTTGAAACTCCCCCAACATCTCTAACCTCTTGGTTTTAGGTTGAGAGAAGTTGTGGAGTGGTTCATACACCTTGTGGATCCAATTACCAAGGAGAGATTGCACGGAGAAGAGTTTTGATGACAACAAACTAATAGAATTCTAAGCTTTTTTCCTGCAATTTTGGAGTTTTGGTCGTGGTACGGTACTGTACGGAATGGGATCCATTCCCAATGATGTTAATTGGTTGGAGAGGAGAGTTAAATTTTTTTTGGATTTGGTTTAAAGTTCTAGTTGTGTGTTTTTCTCCTGATATTCAAGTTTTACTGTAGGTGCCCGGAAAACTAGGGTTTACCTTGGGTTTTTCCTCCTCCATGGCCATATCTTGCACTTTATCAATCTAAGACCCATGGGATTTGGTGTAAGGCAAGTATGGTCAATTTATTATAGGATTACAAGAGTGTTTTGTAGGAGGAGCAAGGGAGAGGTGTGTTTGGAGCGACCCTAGGTAGACATCTCTATGTGGTTACCTAGACCTTGAACAACAAAGTTACCCTTGTGTGCAAATGGCGATGATTCTAGGAATGTAACCCTTTAATCCCTTATGGCTTATGGTTCCCTACATTCCCATGGGATTTTAATTGTCTGGTTCAGTCATATGGAAATAGGTGCTTCACAAATGGAGGCCTAATTAGCCCTTTAGGACAGTCAACATCCTTCTGGCTCAGACCTTTGTTTGTTAGACCCCAACCCTTCCTTTTGGGGATTTGTGTAACTTCCAAAAGGGTATTTATATCAAAAAAAATTTTTACCATGGTGTTTGGGAAATTTTGAACTTAAGGTTTCCTTACCCGCTTAAAAGGCTACAAGCAAATAGGCCTAATTGTGTAGGTTTCTTAAGGAATGGGGATGAATCCTTACAACCGGTGCTTGGTCTGACTTTAGGGAGTCTTGTATAACCTAAAACTAGTATGCAAATGATCAGTAACCCTTGGAGGTATCATAGAAGTTGTTGGAGCAAGGTACCCTAGATTGAGTAGGCATGAGTCTTGAAGATGGTGAGAGGATTGAACTAAAGTTGTAGAGCCTTGTCTTATAGGATCCCAATCTTGTTTTGAGGGGTTTTTGTCATACATTTTGAGGTGTTTGGCAGGTTACAAGGAGGTCTCTGCATCAGTTAATCCTCGTACATTTGAGGTGGGTGACTTAGTTCTCAAGGAGAACCCCAAAAATCAGAAAGACAGAGAGAAGAAGGGCCAGTTCGAACCAAATTGGCTTGGTCCTTAAGTCATCATAGCAACCTATGGCCGGTGCATATTAGCTCTCAACCATGGAGGGTGAAACTTTGGAGGATCTTATCAACAACATGCACCTTCACATATTTTACACATAGTTCTTCAAGAGTATCCTAATTCAAAAATACAAAAAAATCAAAAAAATTAAAAAATATAAAATATCAAAAAATTGTCAAAAAAAAATAAAAAATTTAATCAAAAAACAAAAAGCAAAAAATCATTACTTGGTGAAAACGTGGCAAACAAGTGCCTTATGACACAAAAAAATTGAAAAAATAAAAAAAAGTAAAGAAAAAACAATTCGTCCAATGATGAAAACCACTTCGGTGGCATCCTGGGCAAGTACCAAGGTGAAAACCGGGTCACCGACGCCATGTGTAGAGACATTGCTCCTCCCTCCTTTAGGATTCCATTTCATCCTTTCACCTTACACATACTCACAACTACTTCCATCCATAATAAATCAGCCCCTATCTGTGGCTAAGGCAAATCCTAAGTCTAGTGATGGGTGTGGAACTGAGAGCATCACATGTTTCAAGGAGTACAGTTTCTTCCAAATTTTCTTCAGTCTATCCATGCACAATATACAATAAAGAAGCATTTTCATCGCCAATCTGCAATAAATTTTCATCTTCTCTGCAATAAAGTATCAGTTGCATGGATTTAGTCAGCTTCAGATGAGACACAACAACAATGGGCTTCAACAAATCAAATCTTTCAACAGACTCAGACAACATTATGGTTCAGTGCTATCTATCCTTTTTTGAAAGTAAATATTGTGACCACAATCAAATAGACTTATACAAGTGACAAGAGACACTAAACGTGAGGACTACAGTGGATGTTGGTATCGAGTCTTGGTTTTCTTTTGATTTTATCTTTCTGGTGACATGTCTTTTAGCTTTTCCAGGATGTCTCTAACTGGAGATTTTATCTCTAGGATGTCTTTGACTAGAAAGGCGAGGATGGGGTATTGTCACCTATTTTCTTTTCTATTTGTGGATTGTCTCTTAGTAATGCTATGACTTGTCCAAGGATATAAGGACACTGTGAGTCTAGTCTGAACTGGGGCATTCCTTGTTTGCAATTGTCTGATCTCCATGCAAATAGGTAAAATGACTTTCTAGGTCGAACATATATCTAGATTGTCATAACCTATTTGCCATAATAACGCTCAATGATGATAATGCACAAGAAGCTCTTTCATTTTCATATCTTCTACCTTCTATCCCCCTTTCTTGATTGACCTCCATCATCCTTCCTGAGTCTGTGTAGCCTTCTATCACATGACTGAGTATAATGACACACCAAAAACATTTGCATTTCATGTAGTTTGTGCCTACATTATCACATGTCAGCATTTCATACATACATATAGATATCACAATTGCATCACATCCTGCACACAACACATGTTAGCACATTTTACATTCTCATCATGTAAATAGTTATTTGAATTATCATATTCATTGGCATTTCATACATTTACATATTGTTGGTAAACAAATTTGTCACTTTGAAATATTTTACTATGTGCCGAATGGAGGAGTGACAAAAAGCTCCCAACAGTTGGAGAGATTGTTTTGTGGGACATGATCTTCCTCTGCGTTTGAGAGGGGCATCTCCCTCGTATGATAGGTGTATTTGTATTTTTGAGGATAATTAACCTTGCGAATGAAAACAGAAAATTACTACAAATGGATTTAGAAGGAATCCTCACAACAAGCATATGATTGCCACTTGGATTCCATTGACTTTTAAACCTGTCACTATCAACTCTAGACTACACATGAGGAGAGAGTGATACAACACATTTAACTTGCATAACGTATATATATTTCTGAGATACCAAAGAAACTAGTAACATTATATGACCATTGTCTTCATGAAACTGGGAAAGTAATTTGCAAGCTTGCTATTGCAATATCATATGACAATCACATAACATCAAGAAAATGAACACTTAACAATCATAGGAGCACTCCCAATTTTCCTTGTATTCAAAAATGATGAAATAATACAATCCAAAATTTTCAGCTGTCCCAAAATCATAAAATCCAAAAAGTCCTTTCTTCATCTATGTTTCTAACATTTATAGTGTCTCAAAATAACTACCTCATAACTAACTAATTCTAAGTTAGCAACTAACTCATTTCTGCACAAATTACAATAAGTTAATAACTAGTACATTTATGCACGGAAATAGTCAACCTATTAACCTTGACTCTATGCTATGGAAAATCAGCAATAAACTAAAGACTAACCACGTATCACACTACAAACTAAAATATACAATGACATGAACATGGTATGGCTTTTCGATATCCCAAAAAGCATGCTAATTGACTATTTTCTTTTGCTGAATTGGTACTTTGGCTTTGAATAACTTGTATGCTTTGAGCGCGTCCACCATGAACTTGTACCTGGGAATGATCACATTATCCATTTTTAGTTTAGCAATTGCTTGATTATCTTGAATATTGACCAAATCCCGAAAATATGAAGACATATCACAAGCTTCTAAGGCAACTGAAACAACACCGAGTCTCTTCATCTTATTTGCATCTGACACCTGTACATCTGTTAACTCAGAATTAATTCTGTCATGAAACTTGGTTAAGAGCAGTTGCTTGTCCATTTGCTGAAATTGCTCTTTTATCGATACATCACCAATGATATTCATTGTATCTTCTTTAATCTTCATCTTTATCTGTTCACAAGCTATCAAGAGTTTTTGGTATTCATCCAAGCATTGCTTGATATTATCAATTTTCCAACTTATACTTTTGCACCATGTATGTGACTGATTTGCTTCTTTATGAGAGAAGACCTTCTTAGCAATGAGGACAGTCATGTCCATTTTTGCCATCTTTTGGAATTCTTGTAAGGTATCTTGCCAAGACATCTCTTGCTCTTTAGCATTCTTCAATTTTTCTGCAATTTCCTGTTCATGTGCATCCAACTTAGTGTGAATATCTTTGGCCTTCTCAATAAAACCTTGTGCTTCGGATTTCATTTGATTAATCCAATCTTCTAGCATTCTACTTTGTTTCCTACATTTGTGTATATCTTCCATTACCTTTTTCTCAATAATTCCTCCAGTGTGTGTCAACATAGAAGTTGAAGCTGATTCCAATTGTGTATCTAAAGAATCCACATTAGATTTGATGTAGGGTGAAAGAACTTGAATTTTCTGCTTAAGTTGATCCTTTGTTTCCTTATCTTTATTTTCTTTATCGATAAGGATAGCTGCTGAAATCTGAAAATTATGAACAACTCCCTCATGTGTTGTAAGACCAAGAGCCAACTATGTCATACTAAAATCAGCCTCATTAGCTTCATTTATATCTTTTTCAACAATTGGCTGAGCTATTTCAACACATAAGTTTCGTGAGGATGGATTAATCCCCAATCTAGATGCAACTTTAGTTTTCTTGGATTTAGCTGTCCTGTGAAGTACATTCGCGACTGCATCAAAACTAGGAGTTACTAGTTGGACATTTCTCTTTTTATTCTGTAAACTCTGCTGTAACCAGAATGATGAGGATGATGGCAATGATTCTTGATTGTTCACATATGCAGAGGTTAAAGATGCTAAATTATTTGGGAAGGGTGGAGATTGAATTTCAGCTTGAGCATTGTTTATTTTGACTTCCTCATGAATAGAAAAATCATCCTGATGGGGTGAAGAAATAATGATAGTTGGTGAAACTGAAGGAAATTGCTGACTTTCAATATTGGGAGGATGTTGGGGTGAAGCGATTTCCAATTCATCTTCAAGTTCTTGAACAAGATTCACTATTTTTCCCTTTGTCTTTGATCTCTTCTTTTTCATGATAGAGCTGACTTCACATGGCTTGGCAAGATCCTTTCCTTCTTCTGGATCTTCTCCATCATCACCTCCTTTGGAAACATTTTGGTGTGAACCCATCTCTGGATTAGATCTTTGCAAATTAGTTGGAATGGAAGAATTTCCTTGTGCCCCATATCTATCCTTCGAGGAATTGGCTTTATTTGAAGGTCTAGTTGTCATAGACTCAATCCTCTTGCCTTTAACCCATTCAAAAGTTCTTCGAACCACATAAGCTGATCTTTCTTGAATACTCCTTATTTCTAGAATTGACCAATTGATGGCTGGAAGTGGAAGAAGCTGAATCTTTTCAAAGTAGAAACCATCGATCAAATCAGATTCATCATCTTCAATGCCATTTACATTTATTTCAACTCTATAATCAATTATTTTCTTAATAGAAAATCTCATCCAGTCTCTTTTCCGCACTTCAAAATCACCTTCGCAGTCTTGCCAAAAATATACCATATCAAGAAAGTGTTCAAATCCGGCACCGAGCTCTAACTCTCCTATAGCATATCCTTTGCTATCAAAGGGAAATCTCATCTCATAAGGATAAAGGTAAATCTTTGCTATAGACCTCTCGATACTCTGTGCATCTGAATGGTTCTCATAGTTATAGTAACCAAGTCCAATGGGAAAAGAAATGATACCCTTTCTTTTATTCTGACAAATTTTGTTGACTTGTGCAATCTGTCGGCAAACTTCGATGAGAACTAACTTATCTTCAACAAACCTTGGCAACATGAGAGGACAGCCATCATAACCGCCTATCTGAATGTATGTGAACCTCGAAAACTGTATAAAATAACTACCAAATTTCTGAATCAATGCTGCTGCTTCTGAGGATATTCTGAGTCCAATATTTCCCTATAGTTCTCTTACTATCAACATAGTGAAAGCATCATTAATCCTCCTGAAGTGATGATAACTTTCCTCCAGTTGCAATTGTGGATGATAATTGTAGATTTGGGTCATATCATCATAAACGCCTTCAACATTTAATCTTGGCCATTTCTTCATCCCAGCAATAGCATAGAAGAGGTACGATGTCATGTAGAAGTTATGATTGTCCTTTAGTTTGAGTAACTGATTGCAACGATTATTGCTGATAATCTCAGCCCAATTAATGAACTGTATGCCCTCACATATGATATTAATGAATAAGAACATCCATCCTTCCAAGTCATTTGAGTCTTCATTTCCCGTGACCCGATTCAAGAAAATCACCATATTAGCGATATCTTCCATTAGCAGAGACCTGTGAATTATTTTGGGAAGCTGTGTTTTTCCTTTCCTTGGCTTTGCTAACCATTTTCTGGCTATGCTATTCAAGCACTAGATTTCATTGTCAATAAAATAACTTTCAACATAGTCCCTGTTTACCTCTGTGAACTGATCTCTAAAAGGTAACCTGAAAGTTATAGCAATGGAAACTGGATCAAGTTTGGCGACTACGCTACCTTCTGCCATCTTGATTTCTTTTGTCTCTGGATTAAATGCTTTCATGCATTCCAAAACTAACTCCGGACATTGCACCGATGTGGGATATCCTGCTGCGTGAGCTAGTCCACTGTCTAATAATCTCTGAGTTGTCAAAGTCTTATCTTCCCATTCCATTGTTTTCCAGAAGTTTGCAAGATTTATATTTCCCAACTTGGTATCTCCAATATCTGAATGCGAACATTTAAGAATGGGAGCGTAATCGGGGCTATGGAATTTATATTTCATTATGCCAAAACTAAAATAATACCCACACAACACTAAAATAGGATTGATAACTTTGTCAAAACATTTCATGTGTTTTCTCCATATGTTGAAAGCCTTATGATATCAGGACATTTCCCATTGCAACATAAATCTTGTTTTGATTATTTGCCTCAACTTTCACCCTGATTTGCGATATCTGGCTACTGGAGTGGTTGCATCAACAAAATATGACAGAAATTATCTCTGCGACTTGACTGAAAATCCATATCATTTGTCTTTAAAACGCATTTGAGATAACATCCTGGAGTGATTGATTTCTTCTTATTGTTGGCAAGGAGGATGCTAGAAACAGTCATGAAAATAAAACGTATTATTATTATGCCAAGAGACCACATGACTTTGGGGAATTATATCAATCATTTCATGGCCTGAGACCATGTGACTGTGAGGGATTTTGCCAAATAGTTAACACATTGTATCTATGCTTCCAACATTGCGCACCATCACCACAAGCATGGCATCCTTTGAAAACATTTTGCCAAACCGTTCATGTGCGTTGAATCTATGCTTCCAGCATTGCGTTCAAACTCGCTAACACAGCTCACATGCATTGTCTGTTCTCTTCGAATCCTCAGGTGATACCCAACAATGATCACATTTCATGAGCCCACATTTCTTTGAGGAATTCTATCAAACTTTTCACGTGCGCTGTCTACGCTCTCCCTATGGTATTTCATGAGCCCACATTTCTTCGAGGAAATCTGTCAACCAGCAATCATCGCATTTCATGAGATATCATTTCTTTGAGGAATTCTATCAAACTTTTCACATGTGTGGTCTATGCTTTAGCAATTGATACCTTCCATTTTGATTTGCCAGTGTGCTCTATTCATCAAGTATCGAATATTGGTCCTTCTTATCGAACCACATATCCACAACGCACATATAAGCTTGCTCTCACAGCGTACATATCAACTTCTACGTATTGAAGGGTGTGCCATCTTTGGGACCAATTGGTCTCATTTCAGCTCAGGATGAGAGATGAGGGCCAGTAGCCATATCGAAGTGAAATTGAGGTGGGTGCAAACAAATTTCAATCATGAAATACTAGATTTCACTCTTAATAATCATAACTCTCGCAACAAGATTTGGAGTTGACGTATTAGCCTGAGAAGCGATGGGTTGACCACCATTTGAGCGATCACCATTACAAACAGAAAGGATGTTTTCAACGGTTGTGGAATTCGGCCTTACATCTGCTAATTACATTACCTTGAAAGATTTGAAAGCTTTTTCAGGAAATTCATTTTGTGTGCATTCTGCAATCCTTTCTTGTCGTGATGAGGTGAAATTTCTTTAAGGCATTTCGTCAAACAATTTACATGCACTTGCTTGATCAAACAGTCTGTTTTCTTTTTCCTTACTTCCACATTTTGCAATAACACCATCATTAATAGCTGCCAAACTATAGAGCTTTTTCATCAAAATATATTTTCTACTCATCTTTGCAACTGCTACACTCAATGAAATGACATGTATTTGAAATATTTTGCTAACTGCTTATGTGCTCATCTATGCTTGATCTACACCTTGCTTTAGAGTTTCCATTTTAGCACAGGCAAGGAGGACACTGGACTGAGTTAGAGAGTTTACCAATGCAATGCGTGATGGAATTTTGACACCACGTTGGCATGTGTATTTCGTTAGCAACTACAACTTCAATCTTTGATGAAACCATTTCCTCTCTTCAATACATTTGATGAACATTCATTACCTGGTATTTGAATCCTTCCTTTCCTTATTGTTTTTCCTTTACTATTTTCCCTTTCTTTGATAAAATCAAAAATAGGTTAAGAATGCTCAAAAATTGAGCATTTCTAACCTTCTTGACAAAGTGGGGCCCCAAAGGTTAAGAAATGGGGTTAGAAATGCTCAAATTTTGATCATTCTTAACCTTTTGGGGATAGGTTAGAAAAATGGGTTAGAAATGCTCAAAAAGTGAGCATTTCTAACCTTTTTTTTGGCAAAGGTTAAAAAAGAGAGGTTAAGAATGCTAAAAAATTGAGCATTTCTAACCTTGAGCTTCACGAACTATCCTTTAGACCTTAGAAACCATTGATCACCATGAGAAAACAAGGAAGAGTGCAACCGATGCTTTTGAACAAATTTTTAAGCACAAAAGATTAGACATATTAAAATAATTTAAAATATTAAATTATTATTTGAGAAATAATTTAAATATTTCAAATATATTGTTTTGGCCGACGAAAAATTGCATAACTTTCAAATGGTAAGGAGTTAGGTCCTGTAATTTGAAACACATATCAATGAAAGGGAAAAAGGTCAACATGATTATTTACACCTCATGATGAAGCCTAGGATGAGATATTTAATCATTTTGGGGGCAACAGACACCAAAAATGGAAGGTTTAAAATATGACAAAGTATGAACTAGGTTCAGGTGAAAGCTGGCCACACGACATAAAATGACATTTAGATCTTGAGTGTCAAGAGATTTCCCTCAAATTGTGATAATTCTCAAGATTTTTCCATTTTTCAGATTTTGACTAGTAATGACCTTGGGCAACGCGCTCATTACCTATGCATAAACACTCATTAGTCCTCTTTCTGACCCTAGGAACAATTTGAAATTCAAACAATAGGTATGCCAAATATGAGGGCAACACATATGCATAACATTTTAAAACATAAAAGAACAAAAATATTTCATTTCCTCATGTACATATTTGCATCCATATAAACATGCATCACATAGAAACATACATCACATAGGTACACATGCATATAGTTGCTGCAAGGATGAATCATCTCATATATATATCTCAAAAATCATAAGTGTCATGATACAATGATGTCAAAATACATATGGCTACAATCACTCGAAGGTGTCATCATACAAAATGGTACAAAACTGATACATATGGAGCCCTCTAAGGCTATGATGAACTCCCTCCCTTGGAGCCAGCTAGCCTTGATGGAGTCTGAGCCCTGGAAGGACCCACCCCAGGATCATCTCTCCTGCCCCTTCTATCTGGTGGTGGTGGAGGACCCATGACCCCACCGCTAGATGCCTATCTCCTGTCTCTCCCTCCAGTGGTCGTTGCAGTCTGTGATGGTCTCTGGAAGCTCCTCGCTCACTGATCTGGTGGCACCACCCCATAATATAGGTCTCTTCAGTAGGTTATCTCGTCCCCTACCTGCAAAACATAGGCATATCATGCCCCTATATCCTTTGTTGCCTGCCTCCCTACCCTTAGTGTTGTTTCAGCCTCTGTATAGCGCTAAAGAGCCTGATCCCTCTCCCACTTAGTATCCCTCAGCTGTCTCTTGAGCCTAGCTGTCTCCCTCTCTAGATCCTAGATCTCATACGCCTGTCCCTGGAAGATCTCCCTCAAGGATAGTAACTCATCCTCATCCTCCCCCCTCACCCTGATCCCGTGGTTTCTCTAGTCTCTGTCCTGAGCCTGTACATGTCTGGGAACCTGTGCTGCTGGCACTTGTAAAGGCAATCCACCTCTGCCTCTCACTATGTGAGCCTGCTGAGCCTGTCTCTCCTCTCTGCCCTCTCTCCTCAAAGCCACTCTCCTCTCTACCATTGCACCCCCCCTCCTCTGTCGACCTTTACCTCCACCATCTCCACTATCATCTCCATCACCTCCACCGTCTCCATCTATCAGCTCCCCTAGATCCATCAGTCGTGGAAATAGATGCTCTCCCCAATATGCAGTGTACTCTGCATCCATTCCTACATCCTCTATATTTTCTCATATATCCCAAGGAAGGGGAACCATCTCTACCATCTGATTCACATCCTGATCATAAGAAAGCAATGGCCCCAAATGCACCTGATCCCTCACTATCTATGCATACATCCTTGACCCCTATGGCATCTGCTATATCCCATTGAACTGCCTGCCTACCCTATCTACCAATTGCCTCTCAATCACATATGGTGTCCTCCCTATCAGATACCAACTCCTGAATACATATGGCAACTCCACTGCATCATCCTCCCACTCCTCACAGTCTAAGTAAGGCCTCCATACCACACTGTCTATCTCATCCATAACCCAATGCTAATACTCCAGTCTCCCAATCCATGGTTGTGACGTAATCATATCATACAGATGCACATAGCTGCGCCCATGTCCTCTACCCCTGAAGTGTATTGGGCGTGTAACCGACAGATGCTCATATGCCCATACTTGCAAAAATGTCACTCCGCATCCCAATCCTGCTGTTCCATGATACACAAACTGATGCAACTCATAATACAAGTGTGCCAGCAGACACACCCCCATGCAAACCTGGTGTGCTCCGTCACCAATGTATCCAAAGTCCTCCCCCATCCCACAGCCAACCCTTGTGTCGCTCTATCTAGACAGAGGAACCCACTGATCACTCCTACCGGTATCGTCGGTAGTGCCAATCCTGTCTGTGTCATGGTATCCTAAGCCACATGTCTAGCCCTCATCTCCAATCCTGGATCCTGGAACACTCATCTCAGTGCATCCCTATCTCCCTCTCGATCATAAGGAACTAACTCCCCATCGATTGGTATCCTCAGTATCCTATATACATCCTCCAAGGTGACTGCCATCTCACTCATCGACAAATAAAATGCGCAAGTCTCTGAGTGCCATCTCTCAGCTAATGCAGTCAATAATCCCATGTTCGCTCGAAACTCAGGCACATACAGAATATATCGCAAGCCCATAGCCTGAACTACTACTCTATCCTCGGGTGTCATCTCTGGTCGTAAACTCCGAGTCGACGGGAATCTCTCTCGTGACTCCAACATAGGTAAGTCCTCCTGCAGTCAAGCAAATCAATTGTGTCAATCCTAGTGGCATTCCCTGTTCATCACAAAGTGCTGCTTTTTATCTTAGTGCTTATATCTATCATATGGCACTCTATCCTAGTGGTACTCCCTATTCATCACAAAGTGCTGCTTCCTATCCTAGTGGTTCTCCCTGTTCATCACAAAGTGTTGCTTTCTATCCTAGTGGTACTCCATATTCATCATAAAGTGCTGCTTTCTATCCTAGTAGCATTCCTTGTTCATCACAAAGTGTCGCTTTGATCCTATCTTTAGGGCACCTACTTGAGTGTATCCTCTTGAGTAGCTTATCCAATTGACATCGTATGTTCTATCAAAAAATTGTCAATTTCAGCCTAATCCAATTGGCAACGTATGTTCTATCACATAATTGTCAATTTCAGCCTAATCTAATTGGCAATGTATGTTCTATCATAGAATTGTGAATTTCTATGGTACTCCCTATTCATCACAAAGTGCCTTGATCTATCCTACCCTGGGCCTCTTATTGAGTGTATCCTCTTGAGTAGTTTCTTGATTGGCAACATATGTTCTATCACATAATTGTCAATCATAGCCCTATCTGCTATCCTAGTCTTCCCTAGAGGACCTGTTTGAGTGTATCCTCTTAGCAGCTTATCCAATCGATAGCGTATGTTTATCACATAACTGTCGATTTGACCGTGAAGACATAAACACACATTCATGATGCAAACATGCTTACATACTTCACAAACGTGCATGTCCTGCACAAACGTGCCTGAAACACATAGACGTGCCTTTGTTCTGCATAGACGTGCCTACCTTTCATAAACGCGCTTGAAATACACATACGCGCTTGCATTTAACACATACACTATTACAAACATAGACACACTTGAAACCAATGTAGACACGCCTAGCCTACCTAGACGCACCTGACACCAACGTAGACGCGCCTTACCATTTTTACCCTGCTTGACATTTTTTTCTAGACCTACCTAGAGAGCACTTATTACTCTACCTAGCATGCATTTATGACAACAATTAATGAAGAAAAGTACAAGGAGGTTTTGTGGTACTTATCGGCTCTCTTGCATCTGTTGGCCTCTGAAATCGGTGAACGTGATCGAATCTATGCACCAATGCCATTGCTGGTGACTACTCTCTACTCTCTCTGCACTTTGATCTCTTAGGTGTGTTGATGACAATGAGGATGTTTTCTCTCATAGTCTATCTTATAGACTACCCTAGCCCTAGTTTCCCCAGTCAGTATTCTTTATCCCGTGACTCTGTCACTCTATCTTGTCAGTCCATTCTTGCCTTTCTTTCTTATCGAGAGATTGTCTGTGATCTTTTTAGAAATTTTCATCCAATCTCTCGAGGGGGCATATCATTCCCATCTTGGGGCAACTTTTTATCAGTTTATCTTATCTTCTTTGAAACAACACGACAAGTTGCATTGTCTCAAAGAGGGGCAAAATGTAGACACCTAAAATTGTCCTGTCTAATTAAATAAATATCTTTTATTTATTTAATTATTTAAAGCCTAATTATTCTATTAATTAAATAAATATTTATTTATTTAATTAATTCATTTATCCTCTTCTAGCCTTATTTCTAATTTAAATAAATACTTTTATTTATTTAAATTATCCTTTTCCCCTAAATTAAATAAATACTTTTATTTATTTAATTGATCCCACTTCCTCTATTAATTAAATAAATCTTTATTTATTTAATTAATTCATTAACCTTTTCCACCCATGACACATGTCATTCATCTTTTAATTCCTACACTACCTACCCTCTTATTATTTTCTTATTTTCTCTACCTACCCTCTAATCTTAGCCGACTATTTATCTTTTACACCTCTCAATCTTATCCCTCCATTTTCTTATAGTGTCTTCTATCTAAGGAGATGCTTCCTTCATTATCAACCCTAATCGATCTTTGAAGCCTTCTAGCATTCAAACTTTCATATGCGATCTAGCTATCAACCACATTTTTGTTCTTTGTTGAGCTCTTGTACACACATAAAATCTGAGAGCAAATATATCAAGCAAGATCAATGGAGATAGGAAGAATGGAGATCCAAACCCTATTGGACATGTGATGGTATAATCTTTGTGATTTCATTTTATTTGCATTGTCTTAGGTAATCTTCATATGTTATGGTGGATCTTTGTTGTTGTTAGGCTAGGGTTTTATGGTTGAATTCATTTAGTCTTTCAATATTGTTGTTTCCAATTTTACCATAAACAAGAATTACTTAGTGAACTTTGTTTTGCTTTGTAATCTTTGGTATCCATGCTTTCATGACTCATAGTGAAGGGAACTTTTCTACTTGCAGTCATGGTTCTCCCCTTCTCGATCTTCCCTTTTACTTTGTCAATCAAAGTCGTAAGATCTTAAGTCCAATGGGGGCTTGGCGCATCTTGCCTCCTTGACGTGGTAAAATTATTTCAATCTTGTTTCCTTGTACTTTACAGATAGTATTGGCATACACTTATACTCCTGCTAAAGTTGGGGCTAAATGTAGTGTCATAAAATTGTGACCCTAGTAATTTTTTACTGCATTAGGGTCCTCATGCATGCGAGTTTGAATCCTCTAGCTTGATCAGAGACCGAATATTGCTCAACTTTCAGAAATAGCTTTTTCCTTGGCCTCTGCATCACCCCGTCCACACTCTGCCTTGGACAAAAGGGGTAGGAAAGGGGCATGGTGCCCCTGTCCCTACCTTATTTTTGGGCAGGATCCTTCTTAGGGTTGCATTGTTGGTTGTGCATTGGGTGGGAAACTCCCCCGATGTTAGCCCATGATGAAAATTAGATCCACTAACATGTATTTGAGGGGCATTCATGCTCTCATTTACATAAGTTAGATGGGTCGAAGTTGGATAGATTCAAGTTGCATAAGCGATCAAGCATTCATGAATTCAAGCATTCTTTTCCAGCATTGAGCATTCTCAAGTCTCCCTTCAAGGCTAGGAGTTGATTCAAGTCAAGGATTCAACCATTGAAGAGGAGATTAATTTAAACATCCAATTCCACACAAGCATTTCTATAAAAATTGCTACTACAACCTCCCTTGAGGTGATTTACAATTCAGTCTTTCATTTATATCTACTTGCAAGTACTTTCTTTCATTACTTGTTAATTCAAAAACTGGGGTTTGACTTAAAGGCAAACCCCCAATCCCAACCCATTTTCCTCTCTTTTCTATGTGTCAGTTGTAGGTGTGCAACTATACTTTCAAATTCAGGCTCCATTTGTAGAGGCGGAAAAACCCTTTTCGTTACGCGGATTTTTTCGGACTGTGTACATTCCCACCACGATCCGGGCAACTTTTCCTCAAATTCGCAGGGCAACTTCATCTTGACATATTACTACAAGATCCAGGTGCACAACTTCATCCCATATTCCGATCTCAAGTTATAACTAGTTCTTTGTTACTTTTGCACTACATAAGTTTTTCAATTTCCTTTCCATTTCAAACAAGGAAGAGGGGATCAATTGAACATTCCCAATTCATTCAAAATTCAATCTACCATCTTCATGTGGAGAGATTGAATCTAGTGAATTATCCTCTCCTCTTCCTAATGTAACATAGTGAAAAGTGTTTGAAGGGTAATCAATAGCGAAACTCTCATCTCTCTTAGAGGGAAAGGATAGTTTCCTTCTTGATCTATCATTCACCATTTTCCCACCATTACAAATACTATATAAAAAAAAATGTTTGTGATTAAGAATTTCGATCATAATTAAAGTGTTAAAAATGTGGGGACATTATTTGATACTTAAGTAATTTATTTTATATATTGGTCTTCAAGTATTGCAACATTTGACTCAAGTAATTTAAATCAAAGACACATGAGATGTGTTGAATTCATGGAAAGATATTCTCTTGAATTGAATGTATGATGGTAAATGAAATAGAGTATTAGATGCACTAAGTAGAAGAAGAAATTTGTTGACTTAAATGAGAATTATTAAAGTTGTTATATTTGAATAAATGAAGAGTTTATACAAGGATGACATTGATTCTATCAACGCATAGAAGGCTTGTAAAGAACCTATACTTATGAATAGAAAAAATTGGTTATATTATTCAATTCTAAATGATCTTGTTGGTGTGATTAAGTATTGTATCTAATAAGTTCTTTACCTAGGTCCTAATCACACATGCTACTTAACTTTGCTTAGGGACCACATAGAAACATTCCCACTTTAAGTGGAATTCCTACCTCTAGCAGAGTTACTACATTAGACTTTTTCACCTTAGGTGAGTGATAAATTATCACTTCACATATCATATCATAAGATTAAGACACTTGTCATAATCTTATGCTCCTATGTCTTACCTTGGCCTACATAACCAAGTGGTCTCCTTTGTAATTCAATCTATTCCATTCTATTGCATTCTTGATAGGAATACAGTTTATTCTTGTCATATCGATCTTCCCATTTTATTGTGCTTTCCATTAGGCCTCTAGATATTGGTTGGCTATATGCATAGTCAAAATTTACATGATATGAGAGCTTGTTGAGTGCTTTTGGTTAGTCTTTTTGAGATATTTTGAGTGTAAAATTTGGCTCATTTTGGGGATTTTTCTTTAATGGCTTTGTATTTCAAATAAAAATCAGAGTTTCTTGGTTCAAATATGAGGTCACCATTGGAATTAAAAGGTTTGAGAAAGTCATTTTTTGCCTTTTTTTTAATCCAAATTGGACATCAGAGGTCAAATTTACAAGGGTTTGAAGTTTGGAGGTGGTTACCAAATTCAAGAGGTACATTCCATTTCTAAGCATTTGGGGCCAAAATCAAACTTTCTATTGTGCTCAGGAGGCCCAAAAACCCCAAGATGAACAATCAAATCATTGAAATCAAATAACTTCAAAAAAATGCAAATAAATTATTCAACAATTTATTAAAAAAATATTAAATAGTTTTTTTAATTTGGAAAAATTATTATTTTTAAATAAATAAATAAATAATTAAAGGGTATCTGCATATAGGCTGCAAGGTACCCCTACATACTTGTACACATGCCACACATAAAGGTTGCAACCCCTTTAATAGGTCTATCACCTAAATCCACTTAGGCTTTGCTCACAAGTGACCATTGTAATTACACTAAGTATAAAGTGCCAAATCATTTGCTTTGGGGGGGGGTTCTTTGATTGACTGAATTTGAGGGGTTGCCTTGTGTGATTATGCTTTCAGGTTTCTCTTATGCTCTTCAAATTTCAAACATGGGTCATCTTAAGTTTCCTCTTTTAACTCCACATAACTATGCAACATGGAAAATAAATGCATGGAGTAAACTAATGAAAAAAGGAATAATTCACTATATTGATGGACCCATATCAAAACCATCAGATTCTAATTTGAGAATGAATTGGCTCATTAAAAGTACTATGGCTCTTGTAAAATTAACAAAATATCTATATTTTAATATTATCTTTTATATTGATAAGTGTAAAACAATTAAAGATGCTTGGGATAAACTTGCTCAATCGTATGGAAAAGTTGATGAGATTAGGGGATAAAAACTTGATAATGATCTCACTGGTTTAGATTGTAAGAATTTTTATACAATCCAAGACTATGTAACTAAGGAAAATGAACTAAGATCACAACTCAAAGATTGTGGCATTAATAAAAAGGATGCATAATTGGTCTTAATTTTGTTAGACAAGCTTCCTTAAGAGTATGCAATTTTTGTTTGCAGTTTCTAAAGTCATCAATTGACTATGGGGAGTGTCTATACTACACCATCATTTGATTCATTCATAGAGATGTTGATTTTGAAACAAACAAAGTAGATCACAATAAATATTCTTAAGTCATCCAAGTCAGAAGCTTTGGTTGCTAGTCATGAGATAGGATCCAAAAATAAGTAGAAGTGATCTAAGAACAAGCCTAAGAAGAACAAACAATCCACATCTAATTCCATTGAAGATTCTAAAAATTCTACTCCTAAGGGTGAATCATCTAAGAAGGACAGGCCTACTTGTGCATATTGCAAGAAGACAAGACATGAAGAATACCATTGTTAAAAGAACAATATTGATCAATTGAAGAATCTTCTAGAGAAGAATAGAATCAGTTTTCCTTCTAGAATGTCTACTTCATCTTCTTCAAAACAAGCAAAATTTGATAAGGAAAAGTGCCACACTTTTTGGATAAGAACAAAGGACATACTCTTTGTGCTACTACAAGCCATGAATCAAAGAGATGGTTTTTAGATTAAGGAGCCTCTCATCATATGGTATCTTCATAATATATGTTCTCTTCATTTGAGACTTGCAACATGCAACCTATTTTGATGGGCAATCATACATTATGAATGTAATTGGGAAGGGATCTATTGAAATTAAGGATGGAAATTTTAATTATGTTTGTGTGTACCTCACTTAACAAACGATCTTCTTTCCATCTATCAAATGACTCATATTTCAACAAGACTGTAGAGTTACTCATGATTCAATTTTCCTTAGAGACTTGGAGAGTGGAGAGATCATTACTACTAGGGTGGTGGATTGTGCATCTCAATTGTATTTCTTTTGCAAACTTTATTCCTATTCATGGTTTTGATTATTCACATGATGATCACACTGATATTGTGGATTCTAATCTTGAGAACTTTGGTTACTTGAACTTAGGTATTCTCACTTGTGATCTAGTTCTTGAGACCAACATTCCATCTCCTCCTATTGAGATCACATCTATTACTACTCCTTATGATGCTTGTGTTGCTACAATTTTAGCTTCTTGAGATTTAGTACAACAAGATATACATTATTTTCCAAATATAGTGCCTTGGGATGACTGCTTGAAAGAAATTGTAGGTTTTTTTGTGGAGTCATATCTTTCATATTTGGGAGACAACATTGATGACATTCATCTTCTCTTTGTTGGAGATGATCCTTCTTCAATTGTTGTGAGGGAGCACTTTTTAGGAAAATGGTGTCTCAACCTTGCAATAATAAAAGATTACTATTGATAAATGAGTGTAGGGGGTTGCAAGGGAGGGGGTACCCCCCTTACGGGGTTTGGGGGTTGCACACCTCAGTAAGAGTTTGGGGGTAGCGACCCCAAAAGCTGTATTTTATTTATAATTTTCCATTGTAAATATTAACCATTTATCATTAGGTCATAGATGTAATGGTGGATATTTTGTGTGATTTGTTTTCCCTAGAAGACAACCCTATTTTACAAGAGTATTGTATTATGACCGAGTTTTGTGATGTATTTTGAGAGTCTAATAGCTATTGAGTTACCTATGGATATTTGTTGGTAATACACATGTGAGAAGATTTATCAGCAAGTATGTAGTAATATGTCATTGATTCTTGAATAATGTATTGTACAATTTCTGGGGTGTGAGGTTTTCCTCTTGAAAGGGTTTTCCTCACGTAAATCATTGTGTTATGGTATGCATGCTATTTATCTTTGATTATGTTAATTTTTGTAACTATTATAAAGATCTGAAAAGTTTGCATAACCCTCCTCCCAAGGTTAGTGTAGGAAGTTGTTATGCTACCTTAACTTCCTTTCAAGTGGTATTAGACCTTGATCACCTTTGGTTTCAATTCAAGGTTGTTGGGTTTTTTGAACTAATCCAGATTTGAGTGAGAGCTTGTTTAGAATATGCTTTGTGATCTTGTTGCATAAATTTTCACATGGAAACTTCGTCAGAGAGAATAAAGATGGAAAAAAAAATTGGAAATAAATTTGAGATGTGAAAACTAAAGATGGAGGATCTATTAATAGATCAAGTTCTGTAGGAAGCTATTTTTGACGAAGTCTTCAAACCTACAAATCTTACTATGGTTGCTTAGTATGATGTTTTGGGTCATAAAGCCAAGGGTCTAATTAGATTGTTGTAGTGCCCCTTCTTGATTAATCCTTTATGAGAGGATGTGATAAATATTTTTGGACTTGTTCATGCTCTTGATGCCTCTTGTTTAATTCTTTATACTAATATTCTCTTTTACATTAGTGGATTCATAATGATTTAACTGGATGGTGTTATATCTTGGACTATTATGATGGTTGGACTTGTATTTGGTAATCTATATGCACTTGTTATTCATATATGGATTATATTTCTCATGAGGATATGATTGCATCTTACTAGTGCTAACCCCACTTCATGATTAGATTAGATGAGTAGATGTTATGATTGCTTGCTACTGTATTCATGATAGAGATGATGCCATATCACTCATTGTGAGCATGATATGATGTTTCAATTCTCTTCACTTGCTTGGTTATTTATGATATATGCAATTGTACATGTTGTCTTGTGGTTATTGGTGGCTGGAGAATTGTAGGTACTAGACATTGACTCCACCTAGTCTCACAGGTCTAAGTGTTACTAGTTATCAAGTTGCCATTAGTTTTATGTTCAAAGTTATTCTATATACTCTAGTCAGTTATCTCTATCAAAATATTCAGTCGGTATGAACAACCCAGTCGGTTATAGAAGAAAGTAGTCAAGAGCCCAGTATGCACCGAGCTATCTACTGAGTATCATTCCATGTCTACTGAGCAGCAAAGATGACACACCAAGTTGATATACACCGAGTGAAACATGTTACCAGATTCATTGAACCTAGACATACATATGGAAACATGTTACAAGATCAAGGAACATAGAACCGTTATCACATTGGAAATTGCACTTAAAGATTGTGTATGATTTGGAGGTCATCTAACCAATGAAATATTTTGCATGGTTATTCATTCGATAAAACATGTTTGTAAGATCGAAGCAATGAATGGATCACCGTCATAAGAGATCTATTTATACAACATGGATTAAGATCACACATATACATGTAGCATGACAGAAAGGAAGATATAGAAATATATGAAGCCAGACATGTGAAAGCACTAAGTGTTATGACTGTTACCGAGACACAGAGGTCGCCAAGAAGGATTTTAGAGAACAGTCAAAGAACAGAGTAAACATAAGGGTTTATCGAGTTACTATATGGGTTACCAAGGTATGTTATAAGCAAGGTAATCTTATTCTGAGCACATATAATCTGCTATAACATTCCACATGTAAAGTTGCAAATATTTGTAATGATTTTATTGTAATATTTTGAAGTTGTAAGAGAAACCTTTAACAAGGTAAAAGACTCTAATCAAGTCTATAAATTGTAAAGCCTCTAACCAGGTGCAACATTTAGATTAAGTGTTGTAAAATCCTTTAGCAAGGTAGATCTAACAGATCTTGATACTCCTAACAGGGTAAGCTATCAGAAATAGCTAAACATGTAGCTCTAACCAAGCAACCTTTATTATTGCACTAGTGAAGTTGTGGGTGCCATCCCCACCGCAGTTTTTCTCTCTAACCAAGAGTTTCTGCATAACCAAAATATATGTGTTATGGAGTGAATCATGTATGATTGTTATTTATTTGTTTTAGCATTATATTATGTTACTGCACTATTCAGTTTATGCTTAATAGTAAAGATATTGTTAAGAAAAAGATTTGATGTACTGATTCACCCCTCCCCTCTCAGTACATTAGCTTTCCATATTGGGCCTAACACTGAGCGTGTCTTTATCCCAATGGCAAGTTGATCGAAGGTGACATGAGTTCCTTCTACACACTCTAGGCTTAAGTTGATTCCCTTGTCAGTTAGTATCTTGGCATATCGTCATGTTAGTGTCACGTGGTATGTTGTTCAACCCTATGTCGGGTCGTCTTGTGAGTTGTGTTTATTTATTTATACTATTTTATCATTTAACATGTATTGAGAATTTTATTTATTTATTTTTAGCCTTTCTATTTTATTTATTGATTAATGGGTTTATGTATTATTTATTATTGTTTATTCTTTTTATCCATTTGTTTATTTATTATTTATCCTACCTACCCTATTTTATGATTTGTAGAGAGTTTTGGGTAATTTATCCTACCTACCCTATTTTATGATTTGTAGAGAGTTTTGGATAATTTGGGTATGGTACATGTGAAATATTATTTTTTAATTATTTTTTATTAGCCGACATATTTCATAGTTTTGTCTGAAGTTATATTTATATGGCTTTCTGAGCATTGTTGTGGGTTGGCTTGGTGGAGATTATTTTCATTTTTGCAAAATTATTGATTTTGGCTTGGATTTGAATTTGGGATTGGATCTTGGATTTGGGATTGTGCTTCATCGAATTTCATTGTCCATTTTTTGCTACTACGAGGTCGAAGGTTTTATCCTTCTTTGTATTTTCTTTTGAAAATTTTGTTTGGAAAAGATTGTCTACGAGAAATTTTGGGTTGTTGAAGAATTAAATAAATCAATTATAAATATAATTATTGGGACTATTGTATTCTTGGTTGTAATTTTAGAAAATGCTTGCTGTGACTTTTTGGGTTTTGAGTTGCTGGTATTGTTCTCGTTCTGCAGTGACTGTTGTAGGCATGACAAAACCGTGTGTATGTGTCACAGTGTGTCACAAATGCGTTGTTTAGCCTATTCGATGTTCTGTAGTAGCTGTGTATGTGTCGTAGAGTGTCTCAAATGCGTTGTTTAACTTGTTAGATGTCCTGGAGTAACTATTGTACGTGTGACAGAACCCTGTGAATGCACTGCAGAGTGTGTAAATGCATTGTTGATTTTGTATTGTTGTTTTGGCCTTTCTGAGTCTTTTTCTGTTTTTGTTTTCTGAATTTGTGTTTTACTCTAGAGGTTGTTTTCAGAATTCTTTGTTATTCTAGATTTGTATTTATGATCAATGTGGATTATCATTATTTTGTGTTTGAGAAAAATGTATTTGCCTTGCTTGAGTATTGTGTATTTATATGATTCTAGCAAGATGATGTTGCCTTACTGAGGATGTTGTATTGTTTCATGGCCGAGAAAGAGGGATCGTGCATTGCTCATGATTTTATTTTTTTTCTTCAGGCTCTTGGTTTCCTTATAATTTGTTAATATGTTTTTTGAATATTGATTCATTGTGACTAGTTTTATGTGACTATTGCTTTATGGTTTTAATATTTATGAGTTTCTTGAGGTATTCTAGGAATTGGTTTATTGGTTGAGATTGATTATATGTGCTATATGGGTCTTGTACAAAATGAGACATGCCTTGCTTTTATTCTTTGGGCTCATGATAGATGTATTTTATATTGAGATTCTTGAATATTATGTAATTCTTAGTTGCCTATGAAAGGTTGTGATAGTGGCATATGTTGTTCATGCCCATGAGTATATCTTTTGGTTATAACCTTGGTTATCTGGTTATGTTGCATTGAGAGCCCTTATCTATATGATGTGTATGTGTTACCCTAAGGTCTAGGTGCATGATTAGGGAGAGTGGGCTTCCATGAGTCTGTCGGGTCATGAGGAATGGACTACTAGGATTCCTTGTGTGAGGAGCCAGGGTCTAGACCGTTGGGATAACTCATTGAAAGTTTATTGTTTAATCAAGTGATAATATAATAAATTAATCTTAGGTTGGATGGGTAGTAGTAATTCATCTTAATAGGATAAGAAATGGATTGGTGATGCCCCATCCCATGGCCTAGTGTAGACTGGAGTGAGGTATGGGAAGATCTGGTAACTGAATAAACCGATCTCCCTTGATTTTCTCAAAGGTTGAGACGGTTTTGCATGTGTATCATGGATGTCGGGACTGAGTTCTAGGATATCCCTTATTGTTGGTGATGGCATGTGATTACACTCTTCCCTACATGTAGATCCTCATTCCTTATGCCTTGATGTTGTAGTGCCTCTGGATCTTTGTGCTTTTGACTTAGCCTCATGTTGTGATTTGGAGTATTATGCTTCTTGTTAATTTTCATTTGTGGAAGTCTTGGTTGCATTTCTTGGTTGTTGAGTGTCAACCTAGGTCTAGAGTTTGTGTGGGACCTTGTGTCATCTAGCATGGGTGGTAGTTCCTTATTGGTTCCACATGGTCGGGTGGTTTGACGCCTTCTTCCATTAGGATGTTCTCCATTCAATGTGGTTTCTATATCTCTTTAGCTATTGATGGATTCTTGGAGTAGATTCATTGTATTATGTTACACGTGACGTTTACATTAGTAAGATTCATGAGATACAAGTATTTGTATTTGGAGAAACTATGTTTTATGATGTAAAAAGGATATTATATTCATATGTAATAGAAATAGTGTATTAGGTTGTGATCATGATTCTTGTAGTAGAACATGTTGTTATATTCCTTGTTATATCTACATGTTATAGTATATTGGATAGTGTTCATTTGAGCAAATAAGGAATTGGATTTATGATGTCTTGGATTAGTCTTTAATGGAGTAGATAATGAATGTATTTCCTTACTGTGCTTATCTTTGGATATGGTTATGCATTGGTATTAAGTTTATGTGAATGAGTAATCTTATTAAAGGAAATGGTTTGGTTTAGGAGATGTTTTAGTAATGAAGGAATGATAATGTATACAAGAATTGGGAGTTAGGATCATTTGTATTGGTGATTAAAAATAAATCTATGGGGACTAATGACAATTGGAGTATATTAGAATGTGTTCATGGTAGTTAGATAAATGGATGTTCTCTTATGTTGATGTAAGTAGTAATTTATGGAAGGAATTATTAGTATGTAATAGCTTGAGGTAGTTGGCATGATGTTGTTATGGTTTACTGATATATTAAGTAATGGCGTTGAGATACCCTAGGGGAAGGATGAGTTATGTGATGATGATTATTCTGCTTGTGTACTATGTTTATGTTGGATTCAATTATGTGCATAATCAGATGATGTATGTATCATTTGAGATCATGCTATATGATGAAAAATTAGATGAATATGTTAATGCAGTTATATATGTTGCATTAGTTTAGTATTTAAAAAAAAATTATCCCTATTTGCATGTTAGATGGTTATATTTCTCTAGGGTATTTTGGCGGGCATTATAATTGTGCTTTACATACTCTATTTCAATCAATGCCTATAGAGATACCTCCACAAAAAAGATATTGAAGAATCTTGGTGAGATGTATTAATCTAAATCTTTAGTGAATAAAGTTTTCTTAAGGAATGAATTGTATTAATTAAGAATGGAAGAGGGTGGATAAATTAAAAGCCACTTGGAAGAATTCAATATGTTGGTGGCTCGACTGGCATTTGTTAGTGTTAAGATGGACGAGGAGGAGTAATGTCAGATCTTGATTTATTATTTACCTGATTTGTGGAATTCTCTTATTATGGCTATAAGCACTACCTATGTTGTTTTGAAGACTAAAGATATGGTGGGTTGTTTTCTTTTCAAAGAGACGAGGAGGAAGGTATCCATAAGTGTTGAGGAGGCCCAAACTATTCATGGAATACCTAAGGAAAAAGACAAGAAGAATGAGAAGTACGATAAATCCAAGTCCAAGGGGAGATCTAGATCTCCTGGAAAGTCCATAGTCATTTACTAGAATTGCAGTAAATCTGAACGCTTTTGTAAGGATTGCATAGAAGAAAAGAAGAATAAAAATAATAAATTTGACCATGATTCTTAGTCCAAAAATGGAAATGGTGATGTTTTCATTGCAACTTTGGTTACTCATGTAGGTAACAATGCATGGTTAATAGACCCAGGTGCATATTTTCATATGACTTCCAATAGAGATTGGTTTTCTAAATATGAATAATTCAATGGAGGTAAGGTATACTTGGGTGATGATTCTCATTTAGATATTGTTGGTTGTGGTAAA
Source organism: Cryptomeria japonica (assembly GCF_030272615.1). Classification (NCBI taxonomy): domain Eukaryota; kingdom Viridiplantae; phylum Streptophyta; class Pinopsida; order Cupressales; family Cupressaceae; genus Cryptomeria; species Cryptomeria japonica. The sequence continues at coordinate 111,424,952 of NC_081410.1, read as the reverse complement.
GTTAGAATCAATTTTCCTGATGGTAGAGTAAAATAGATTAATGATGTGTTTTATATTGCTAGTTTAGCGCAAAATTTGATATTTGTGAGCAAATGGATAGATGTGGGTGTGCGAGTAGTTTTTTTAATGAAGGATGTAAAATGGTGAGAGGTGTTCTAGTGATTGCCAGAGGTGTTCAGATTTGGCATTTTATATAAGCTGGATGCATACACTATGGAGTGTAAGAGAACTTCTATGAAAAGCAAGTATGTGGATACTTTGTTGGAAGATGTGATGGTTTCACCTTCAACAAATGGTCATAGTTTTTGGTTACCTAAGGGTTCTCTTTCTTTTGAATAAAAGTTACCTGCAGAGAAGACTATGTTATGGCACCAAATACTCAACTAGATTAGAGAAATGGGTCTAAGGATCTTGAAAAAGAAAACCTTGTTGAAGGTTTTAATGATTATAATATTGATTTTGATTTGTGTCAGCATTTCATTTATAAAAAACAAAACCACGTTTAGTTTTACTCGCACTCTCATAAATCTGTTCGTCTTTTGGATCTTATTCATTCTGATGTGTTTGGTCTTGTAGATGTTCCTTCCATTGGAAAATCCACATATTATGTTTCATTTATTGATAATTATAGTAGAAGGACATGAGTATATTTTCTAAAGAGTGATATAAAGTTTTTAGTCAATTTGAAGAATTTAAAAAAATGGTTAAGCTACAAAGTGGAAATAAAATAAAACTGAGGACTAATAATGGTGGTGAATTTTGCTCTAATGATTGTGATAGAATATATGAAGATTGAGGTTTTAGTAGACAGAAGAGAACTCCATAGCAGAGTGAAGTAAAAAAAGAAAAGGAACAAGAAACTCATGGAGATGGCTAAGACTATGTTGAATGGTGTTGGTGTAGAAAAAAGTTCTAGGCTAAAGATTGCCACTACTTCTTGTAACATTCTAAAATTGCACCCCGTGCAATTTTTGACTACATTTGGGTCTTTGCCTTAGTGTTTACACCCCTCGGCTTGATCGAAGACCTGATTATGCTCATACACATAAAAAACACCATGCAATTTATTGATAAAACCCTGCTTGCACCTTGATCCTGCCCCAAATTAGGGCAGTACCAGGGCGTGGTGCCTTGATCGTCACCAGGGTCAGGTCGTGGTGCCCTGGTCCCCCTTAATGGGGACCTATCTTGGACCCCTCTCCCTCTCCTATCTCAAATTTAAAGCGGGAAAATCCCCTCTATGTTGTCTCAAGTCGAAAAAATAGTCAATTAATCCTACATGCAAGTACATAAGAGGGATTTCCCTCTCATTTGACATTTAAGGAAATTCAAACAAACATCCAAGAACACAAGAGATCAAGCATTCAATCATTCGAGAGAAATTGAGAATTTTTAGAATTCCTTCAAGCTTTGGAGCAACAATAGAGTCAATATTTCAAGCATTGAAGAGGAGATCATCATCCTAATCATAGTTCCATGTGGAGGCAAGAAAAGCTTCACAAGGAGGTATAAGCATTTCATTTTCAAGCAATTCAACATCCCCTCAAAGAGGAGGATTTCTACTTTCAATCATTTCAATTACATTATTTCAATCACTTGGTTAATTCCAAAATCGAGGTTTGACCTAAAGGCAAACCCCTATTACCAATACATTTCCCTTTCTTTCTATGTGTAGAAAGCAAGTGTGCAACTGTACTTCTGGAATTGAGCTTTATTTGCAGAGACAAAAAAACCCTTTTCGACGCGCAAAATTTTTGGAGGACCGATAGGAGGGCGACCTTGTCTGGACACATGGTCCCTACAAATTTTGGTAGATTTAGCAGAATAGCTCTGAATCATCTCAAACTTCTCAGATCTAGGTGCACGACTGAATCCCAAATCTGTAGCTCGTTGTTTTCGCATACTTTGTCTTCATTTCCAGCACTTAGTCCTAATTCAATTAATCAACTTACAAAAGAGGGTCAATTGTATTCCAATTACAACCAATTTGCTTAGTATTCAGTCCTTGCATCATTTAGGATTGGCTCTAGTAGATTCATCCCCCTCTTTTGTATGTAAATTCTCCCCCAAGTAAAAATTGAGCTTAGCGAATCCTCCTTTCCCTATGGTGGATTTGCTAAGCTCCCAATTTTCCACTTTACATTTTGGTGAACTCGACTCCTTATACCCTTAATTCTGATTTTTGTTTTTAGATTTGATTGTATGCAATTTAAAATTCAAATTTTCAATTAGAAGCTTAATTTCCTTGAAATTTTCAAAAGTTTAGAGGTTCAATTCACAAAAACCCTAATTTTTAGATTCAAAATTCAGCTTGTGATTTGTATAAATTGGATTGATTGTTTCAAATATGAGAACTTTTCAATTTTACAATTTAAGTTTTCATTTACATGTTCAATTTTCAAAACTTTCAAAAAATTAAGTGGTTAGATCACAAAATCCTATTCTTTTATTTTAAAATTGAACTTGTGGATCATGTAGATCGTGAATTAATTTTCAGATTTGGGCCCTTACTTCAATTTCAAAATTCACTTTCCCTCTTTACAACATTCAAATTTTCAAATTTAAAATTTTAAAATTAAGCGGTTTATGCAACAAACCCTAATTTTTAAAATTAAATTAATCTTGTGCAAATTCAAATTTTCCTTTAAGCATTTAATTGAACCAATTGAATCTAAAGCCTCTTGTCTTACTTCTAAACATCATAAAAGTCGGCCCTTAAGTGTGCCCCATTTTTGTTTTATTCTTTCAATTAATCATCTTCTCGAACATCCTATGTGTGTCCTATTTCGAACTTCAAGGCTTATTTTCGCATATCTAGACATCTCCAATTCTTGTATCCTTTTGGAATTGGCATTAAAATCACAATATCTTGCTTCTCTGAAAATTTGGTAAAAAGTTGGTCCCAACTTATTCTCCCCAAATTTTGGGAGCTTGTTTTGACTATATTTTACTGCACAATTCTAGAGATTTGTGAAAATTTATTGATTTTAGGTCGCCCTAAGGTCAGAAACAACTCTGAATTTCAACATTTCAATTTAAATTTTAAAATCAAGTGGTTAATTACATATACCCTAATTTTTTAAATTAAATTGATTCCTTCAATATTTCAACATTCTAAAATTTCAAAATTTTAAAATTAAGAGGTTAGATTCGGACAACCCTAATTTTAAATTTAATCTTCCCTCCTTTCAAATTATTAAAATTAAGAGGTCATTTTAAACCGCAATTTTAAATTTCTTTCTTCTAAGGGATAATTTCAAATTAAAATTAAGAGGTTATTTTGGCAAAGTCCTAATTTTAAATTTCAAGTGCCTAGGAGATTGAGTTATTCTTTCAATCATTTTGCATTCTAAAATTCAAATTTCCAATTCACTCCCTGAGTGCATGAGTTTTACTACTATTATCCCTACCTATAGTATCCCCATTAAGAGAAGTTGTAGAATTAAGGCCGCCCAAGGTTTAAATATCGAGGAAAAGGAGCCTAATCTAGATAGCTTTTTCAATGAGGATATTGGTAGTTCTTCGAATCCTACAAATATTCTCGTTTATCCTCTTGATAATTCTCATGATGTGTAGGAATCACTAACTAGTGTTGGCAAATTGGAGGAATTTATTATGTGTTTCATTAATATTTTGTCATTGATGACAACATCGACTGTTTTGGTTGTTTACCGATTTCCGGTAGGTTCCAATAGAGCAGTTGGATTATGATATTGACCTGGTATGCTTTGGTTTGGATATGTCATTCATGCTATTCAGATGTGTATCACAATTAGTTGGTTTGAGATTTGATGACTCGGGAGCTATCATTTGTTTTAGTAAGCCCTTTGGTCATCGGTAAGGGTTTTATCGGCAGAGCTTTGTTCAAGATCTTTTGATGCACATGATAAGTGGTGTTGGTGCGACTTCTAGATGGATTTCAAAATGCTGTTGGTTATCTTGTTTGTGTTGGATTTGGGTCCAGACCTAATGCTATCCTATTCGGCTAGGTTATGAACTAGTTTATGTAACATGTTGGTGGATGATCCTGATGCGTTTCCGGGTGGACCTATTGATTGGATTATATTGTTTCGGTCTTAGAATGACTTGGTTTATCATTGGATTGTGGGTTTATATTATGAATTTATTGTATTATCTTATAGGTTCCCGACCTAATTGTTTAGGTCTCGGGTTGGTATAAATATGATATAAGATCTCTTTGTAGATCATGGGTATATTCATGGGTTTTTGGGATATAGGATTATTTGTGTGTGAATAAGGTTGTAATTATATGTAGAGGTTTTGGTCGATCATAGGTGATTGAATTGGGTTGGTGAAAAAGGTTTAAGACTTCTGGTACTGAGCTTAATCAGAACTGTATTCAGGCATAGGAGATGCTATTTTTGTAGTTTACTCTTCTTTCCAGATTGTAGTCTGAATTTATTTTGTAGTCAGCGAGGCTCCTTTTATGATGAGCAGTGCGAACTAGGATATTGGCCTTGCTACATGTGCAAGCCCCTCTTATTGTAATCACATATTGCAGAAGTATTATCTAACTGTGGGAAGGCTTCCCACTGTGGTTTTTCCCTTTACCGGGTTTTCCATGTACAAATCTTAGTGTTATCTTTTGTGGATGGTTGGTAAATATTATGAGGTTTATATTTACATGCTTAACTGCTATATCTTCTATTCTAGTATTTGGTTTATGTATTCCGGTAATAAGGTTTTAATGCTTAAAGTTCTATAATCTGTTAACAACTAATTCACCTCCCCTCTCTTAGTTGTTCACTGATTATCTGAGCTGTCTAACAATTGGTATCAGAGCCTGGTCCTCTCTGCAGAAGCTTAACCACTTGAGGAAGATCCTATGGCATCTAATAGTTCAAGTTCATCAAGTTCATCTACAACTATTTTTCGGAGATAAATTCCTAGGTTTGATGGAACAAATTACAGAGTATGGAAGATTCAGATGGAGACTCATTTGAGATGTCTTCGTAAGGAGATTAGGGAGATCACTAAGAAAGGATATATACCTCATAATGCGGCATCTGACAATCCTCCTTCAACAGGCTTGGATAAGGACATTGAAAATGATTGTAGAGCTAGAGAAGCCCTTTTGTGTGCACTTTCTAATCAACAAGTTATGGGACTGACAGACAAATCAACCTACAAAGGCTATATGGGATAAATTGGAGACTCTAAATGAAGGTGACCCTACTGTTAAAATTCCTAAACTTGATTTTTTACCGGGTGAGATATGAGAACTTGAAGATGAAAGAAGATGAAGAGTTTGAGCAACTTGAATCCTTATTTGCTAGAAGACTACCTAAAGGTATGACATGAAGTAAGTATGAAGGAAAATAACCTTTTAAATGTTTCACATGTAATAAGATAGGTCATTTTACATCTAGATATCCTGAAAGGAATTCAAGATTTGAGGAAAGAGCTAGAAGATATTTTAGGCCTAACCATGATTATCAGAACAAGCATAAGAGGAACAAAGACAAATCATGCTACTATGCAGATGAGGAAGGTGTGACTGATTCTGATGATGAATTGACACAAGATTCAACTAGTAGATCAGGAAATGGAAAGGAATGAGTATTCTTGGCTATCAAGGAAGACGATCTGGTACCTGAAGAAAAGGCCCTTACTGCTAAAGTTGAAGACAAGGATGAATGGGTGATGGACAGTGGATGTTCACATCATATGACTAGAGATAAAAGTAAGTTTCTATCTTTGCAAGAATTTTATGGCAGTCTGGTTATATTTGGAGATGACAAAGCATGCATGATCAAGGGAAGAGGAACTATATCATTGGATGGTAAGCATGATATTGATAATGTTTATTATGTTGAAGGTTTAAGGCATAATCTTTTGAGTGTAGGACAGATGGTGGATAATGTATTTCAGTTACAGTTCAAGGATGGAAAATGCAAGATTATCAACAAATCTGGATTGGAGATTACAACCGGTACTCATACTAAAGGTAACATCTTTCATTTGAACTTCATCGAGAAGACATGTTTGATTGCACAAATTGATGAGAGTTGGCTATGGCATAACAGGTTGTGTCATGTGAATTTTGATTGCATTATAAAGATCAGTTCTACTAAGGCAGTTAGAGATATACCTAAGATTGTGAAGCCCTATAATCCAGTATGTAAGGAATGTCAAATGGGAAAGCAAGTCAGAACTTCTTTTAAGAGTATACAAGACAAATCTAATGATGTTCTTGATCTTATTCATACCGATTTGTGTGGTCCTGCTAGAATCAAAAGTTTTTCAGGGTGATAGATATTTTATGTTAATCATTGATGACTATTCTAGAATGACATGGGTTACTTTTCTAAGGGAGAAATATGAAGCATTCGAAAAGTTTAAAATATTTAAAGCTAAAGTTGAGACAGAGACAAGATTGAAGATTAAATGCTTAAGGTCTGATCAAGATGGAGAATTCACATCCAATGAATTTAGCAATTATTGTGAAAAGAATGGGATAACGAGACAGTTATCAGCACCCCGGACACCTCAGCAGAATGGAGTTGTGGAAAGGAAGAACAAAACTATCTTGGATGCAGCTAGAACTACGATGATGGAAGCTAATCTGCATCATATCTACTGGAGATAAGTTGTGAGCACGACGATATACACATTCAACAGAGTTCATATCAAAGGAGACACCCATAAGACCCCTTATGCATTATGGTTTGGTCATACACCTATAGTTAAGTATTTCAGAATCTTTGGTAGTAAATGCTATATCAAAATAGATATTCCATTTGAAAGTTTGATCCTAGATGTGATGAAGGGATATTTCTTGGTTATTCTAATGAAAGAAAAGAATATAGATGTTATAACAAAAGATCATAGAGAATTGTGGAGAGCAGTAATGTCAAGGTGGATGAGCTGAACAGAAGTCAAATCAGAACTTATGAGAGAGAACCGATAGTGGAAACGATCATAACTAAACCAGTAGCACCTACATAGAAACAAAATGTTGAACCAGTTACTTCGACAGTATCAAAAAATTCAACAGTAACTGAAGATTAGAGAAGAGGAACATAAAATCATAAGACTCCTAAGTATGTTTGGTTAAATCATTCAGAAGATCAGATCATTGGAGACAAGAATAAAGGAGTGATCACAAGAAGAAGGTTGGCAGTTGATGAGGTATGTTTAATTTCTCAAATTGAATTGGCATCAGTAATTGAAGCATGTAAAGATGAATGTTGGATAAAAGCTATGGAAGAGGAATTAGATCAAATAGAAAAGAATAATACATGGACTTTAGTTCCCCAAAATAAAAATAAGAATGTTATTGAGACTAAATGGGTTTTTAGGAATAAATTGAATGAAGATGGGCAAGTTGTGAGGAATAACGCTAGATTGGTTTGTAAAGGATATTCTCCAAAGGAAGGAATTTATTATGATGAGACTTTTGCTCTGATAGCTAGGATTGAAGCTATGAGATTAGTTTTTGCTTATGCTGCCCATAAGAACTACAAGGTTTGTCAGATGGATGTTAAGTGTGCATTTCTGAATGGAGATCTTGAAGAAGAAGTTTATATTGAGCAACCTGATGGATTTTCACTTTCAGATGACAAAAATATGGTTTGCAGGTTAAGGAAAGCTTTATATGGATTGAAACAAGCCCTTAGAGCTTGGTATGCAAGATTGGATAAATATATTTTGAAGCTTGGTTTCACTAAAGGTAATGCTGATAGTAATTTATATTATAAGATCACTGATGATGACATATTGATTGTTGAAGTCTTTGTTGATGATATCATTTTTGGAGGTGAGGATAAGTTATGTATGGAATTCTCTGATAATGAAGAATGAATTTGAGATGTCTATGATTGGGGTGATGAAATTTTTCTTAGGTTTACAGATTACTCAAACTGATAAAGGTATTTTAATCTGTCAAACTAAGTATGCTAGGGAGTTGTTGAATAAATTTGGTATTAAAAATTCTAAACCAGTTGGTACTCCTATTGTTACAAGTGAGAATTTGACTAAGATATATGCATCAGCACCGATAAATCCTACAAGATACAAGTCTATGATTGGAGGTTTGTTATATCTGACTCAGACTAGACTTGATATAATAAATGTAGTTTGTATTGTATCAAGATATTAGAGTGATCCTAGAGAGAATCATGAGAGTGCGGTGAAAAGGATTTTGAGGTATTTGCAAGGAACAACTGAATATGGTTTGTGGTATCCTAAAAATGATGATTTTACACTATGTGCATATACATATGTAGATTGGGCTGGAGATGTTGATGACCGAAAGAGAACATCCGGTGGAGCTTTCTTTCTTGTAAAGAAACTTGATTCATGGATCAACAAGAAGTAGTCATGTACCTTTTTATCTACTACTGAAGCTGAGTATGTTGCTCCTGCTACTAACTGTACACAAGTTCTATGGATGAAGCAAATGTTGAAGGATATAAGGGTGGATTGTAATGAACCAGTAGTTATTCACTATGGTAACTCTGCTGCTATTGACATATCAAAGAATCCAATATTTCATTCTAAGACAAAGCACATTTCTATCAAGTATAACTTTTTGAAGGAGAAGGTGGAAGCAAATGAAGTCAAGCTGCTTTATGTGAACACTAAAGAGTAGATTGCAGATATCTTCACTAAACCTTTGCCTAAGGAATCATTTGAGTACTTTAGAGATAGATTGGGGGTTTATGCCCCTCCGATAGAGACCTAAGTGATGCTGATTAGTATCAGTCTGGTAAGCATTTACAAAGCTACTATTCAATCTAGATTGATGTGTTGGTGGTACTACTCAAGGGGAGTAGTTAGCTGTGTGGTTCAGTGGATTTATACTTTTTCTTTGATGTTTATGTCATATTTTTGGCATTGATGTCAAAGGGGGAGAGAGATATGTGAAAAATAGAGCTTAACAAAGATATCATTCATAGGGGGAAAGATATATGTGAAAAATAGAGCTTAACAAGGATATCACTCACAGGGGGAGATTGTTGGTTGTCTTCCTTTGGGGGAGACTTGTTTGGCATTTTTTGGCACTTGGCTGTTTTTCACATCTAGTGTTTCCATCAATTCCAAAGGGGGATATTGTTGGAAAATTGGAGGAATTGATTATGTATTGCATTGATTTTTTATCATTGATGACAACATCGACTGTTTTGGTTGTTTACCGATTTCCGATAGGTTCCGGTAGAGCGGTTGGATTATGATATTGATCTAGTATGCTTCAGTTTGTGGAATTGGTTTTGATTAGTCATTCATGCTATTTAGATGTGTATTACGAGCAATTGGTTTGAGATTTGATGACTTGGGAGCTATCATTTGTTATTGTAATCCTTTTGGTCATCGATAAGGGTTTTACCCTTAGAGCTTTGTTGAATATCTTTTGATGCATGTGATAAGTGGTGTTGGCACAGTTTCTAGATGGATTTCAGGATAATGTTGGTTATCTTGTTCATGTTCCTATTGATAGGTGGTGTTGGATTTGGGCCCAGACCTAATGCTATCTTATTTGGCGAGGTTATGGACTGGTTTATATAACGTGTTGGTGGATGATCCCGATGCGTTTCTAGGTGGATCTATTGATTGGATTATGTTATTTCGGTCTTAGGCCGACTTGGTTGATCATTGGATTGCAGTTTTATGTTATGAATTTATTGTATTATCTTTTAGGTGGCTGACCTAATTGTTTAGGTTCGGGGTTCGTATAAATATGATGTAAGATCTCTTTGTAGATCATTAGTATATTCATGGGTTTTTGGGATATAAGATTATCCGTGTGCAAATAAGGTTGTAATCATATGCAGAGGTTTTGGTCGATCATAGGTGATCGAATTAGGCTGGTGAAAGAGGTTTAAGACCTCAGTACTGAGCTTAACCAAAACTATATTCAAGCATAGGAGATGTTATTCTTGCAGTTCACTCTTCTTTCTAGATTGTAGTTTGGATTTAATTTGTAGTTAGTGAGGCTCCTTTTGTGATGAGAAGTGCGCTCTAGGCTATTGGCCTTACTGCATGTGCAAGCCCCTCTTATTGTAATCACATACTTATTGCAGAAGTATTATTTGACTGTGGGTAGGCTTCCCACTGTGGTTTTTCCCTTTACCAGGGTTTCCACGTACAAATCTTGGTGTTATCTTTTGTGGATGGTTGGTAAATGTTCTGTGGTTTATATTTGTGCTTAATTGTTATATCTTCTATTTCAGTATTTGGTTTATGTATTCTGGTAATAAGGTTTTAATGCTTAAAGTTCTATAATCTATTAACAATTGATTCACCCCCCCCTCTCATTTTTTCACCGATTACTTGAGCTATCTAACAACTAGAGTATTTGTTGACCAATTGGTGAAGATGGACAATCAATTTAACAATCTTCAACAATGTATTAGTCAAGAATACTTGGAAAGTGAAGCTCTCCAATTGATTGAAGGGTTAAAAAGAATGATTCAAAGTGATAAACATGGTGTTGATATCTTGCGTGGTATTGTTCATATTACTGATTCTAATATTATGCCCATGAAGAGTTGTGCTGAAAACCTAGGTTATAAACAACCTCCTAGTCAAGTTAATCAATCCAGTCCTTTAACAAATTCTATGACTAGTATTCCTACTTTCACATCAAACATCATGGCTATCTCTAAACAAAATGTTGTACCTATTAGTCCCAACCGGTGCTAAGAGGGGAGCAGTGAATCAATGCTTTACCAGTTTTACAAAATTAAAACCTTTTAACTCAAGGCTGCACTAACTTAATATTCATCAATATAAATAATTATTGCAAAAGAACATGCATGCATGAAAAGATACACAGTAACACCAAGACTTATCTCGTGGAAACCCAAATGGGAGAAAACCACAGTGTGAGTAGAAACTCATAAAATTTGCACTCCTCTGGAGTATGCTCGGTGAGGAGCCATCTCTGTTAGGAGATTACAAAGACACTATTAGGTGCCACCCAGTTAAGGGATTTTATTTAAAGCCTATTAGTGCCTTTACCCTGTTAGAGGTAGCCTTTTTAAAGGTCTTAGGATCATCAATTAAGATGTCACCTGGTTAAAGGATTTTACAAAGGGACTTGTTAAAGTCCACTCGGTTAAGGGATTTTGAGTTGCAATGGTTAGAAAGCAATAGGAAGTTGATCTGCTAGAATAGCTACTGATAGCTTGATCTAATCAAAATGAAAATCATACTCTGTCTCCACCAATTGTGTCTGCTCTACACAACACCGGTCCTCTTCTCATACCCTCGGCTCTGTACTTTGTCGATCTACTTCACACACACTCTACTCTGCTAAAACATTTAACACTTCCTCACTCTTCACTCTGCACTTCAGATCGCCTCTCATAGGATTTTCTCTGTGCAAATTTTACGATAAAAAAGGTTTTGTATGAACTCAAAACACTTTATACACTCATTGTCATCTCCTTCAGGTGTTTCCTTAATCAATGCAATTAGAGATCTCGGTAGATTTCGAATTCAAATCTTCCCACTCTTGCTCTACACGCCTTGCAACAATTCCACCAACTGATCAACCAAATCTGTCATTGCATTCCCCAAAAATAGTGACTTCTAGGTCAGGTTCAGTCTTTTAAATGCGTACTAGAAAATCCACAAGTAATCATTGCTTAATTGCATGATAACTGAAGTTGACTTCACCAACCTTTAGTTTGGCATTGACACAAACTCACCAACTCACATTTTTCCATCGCCACCGTGTTACCGATCACTGCTCCGGTATTTATGGTGACCGCCTATCTTCCTTTTGCTTCACCAGTCTACTGCTATGCCACTGCGCTCTTCATTACCGGTTCATCCTTTGATACCGGTTTGCAGTGATTTCATCAAGCCTCTTCTCCTGTTTTCCAATGAGGTTCCGATTTGCATACAACCTCAAGCCTTCTTGCCTAAGTCACCTTCTGTGACTTCATCATCATTAGAATGACCAACCTAAAGATCTGACCTCAACACCAATGTTCTTGAGTGACCAACCGGTTAGCTTAGTCTATCTTCCCTTGAGCTGATTGAACCTTGATCATCTATCTCTTATGTTGCTTCCATGTTGTTTACAAGTCATCACCTTTGCTACTGAGATACACCACTCCACCAGTCAATGTTAGACATCAATGACAAATCTCAGCTAATATATCGATTCTCTAGATTAACTAGTTTTGTCAATGCCAATAATCTCCCCCTTTGGCATTGATGGCAACACTTTAAAAAATTTCTTATCAATTTCTCTTGCATGTACTTTCTTCTTTTCTTTCTTTATTTTTGTACTGGTCATTACTTCTGCTCTGAGTAATGAATATCTCCCCCTAACACTAGAAGTACTTTGTTTCAGCAACTTCAACCCCCTAACACTGGTAGTACTATGGTTCAGCAACTTCAGCTTAACACAACTTACCAATACTCAAACACTGATAATTATATCTCTCCCTTTGACAAAAATTCCAAAGATGTATTTCAGTACACTTACAAGACTACTCCCCCTAACCAGAGTAGTCCACACTTATCAATCTAGTCTTAGAGTTTTTTCATAAAGAAATCATACCAAAATTGATGTAGAGCCCTTTTTACTTACTTTAATGCAGGTAGGGGCATCACCCCTAGCTTACCTCTGAGGTATTCAAAGGTGTCCTTTTGTAGTGGTTTGGTGAAGATATCAGCCACCTGTTCTTTTGTTGGTATATACTCCAACCTCACCTCCTTGTCTTGAACCTATTCCCTGAGGTAGTGATATTTGATAGCGATATGCTTTGTCTTGGAATACATCACTGGATTCTTGGATATGTCAATAGCACTAGTGTTGTCACAGTGAATCACCACAGGTTCAATCACCTTTTCTTGGATACCTTCCAATAATTGCTTGATCCATACTATCTGTGTATAATTGATTGCAGCAGCCACATAATCAGCCTCAGTCGTGGATTGAGAGATGCAATTATATTTCTTTCTTGTCCATGACACAATCCTATCTCCAAGAAAGAATGCACCTCCACTAGTGCTCTTTCTGTCATCAATGTTCCCTGCCCAATCTGCATCGGTGAAGACACTTAAGCTGAAATATCCCTTATGTGGATACCAAAGACCATACACATCAGTCCCCTTAAGGTATCAAAATATTCTCTTGACTGCCACCATATGATTCTCTTTCGGATTTGCAACAAATCTGGCAACCAAGCCAATAACTTGTGCTATATCTGGTCTACTGTGTATTGCATACTGCAACTTACCAATCATGGATTGGTAAAGTGTCTCATTCACTTCATGAGCCTCATCATTTTTAGAGAGCTTGCAACCTGTAACCATTGGAGTTCCAACAGGTTTGCAATCTTCCATTCCAAAAGTCTTCAAAAAATTTCTTATGTACTTGGTCTGGCTAATGAATATACCATTCTTTAGCTGTGATACTTGCAGGCCAATGAAGAATTTTATTTTACCGATGATGGACATTTCAAACTCTTGCTTCATTTGTTGTGCAAAAAATCTACTCATCTCATCATCTCCTCCGAAGATAATGTCATCAAAAAAAAAAATGCAATCAGATGTTTTCTTTTTTCTTCGGTCTTCAGATACAAGTCACCGTTATCACTAGTTCTCATGAACCCTATGCTTAACAGATATGAGTGCAAGCTCTCATACCAAGCTCTTGGTGCTTGTTTTAGCCCATATAGAGCCTTCTTCAGCCTGCATACCATATCTCTTCCATATTATGATACAAACCCTTCTGGTTGCTCTATGTACACTTCTTCCTCTAAAACACTGTTCAAGAATTGCCGATTTGACATCCATTTGGTAAACTTTGAACTTCTTGTAAGTAGCATAGGTAAGCAAGATGGTGAACCCTTCCAGCCTGGCCACCGGTGCAAAGGTTTTCCATATTCCAAACCTTCTTCCTGAGCATAGCCTTTGTAGACTAGCCTTGCTTTGTTTCTTACTACTTGATCAGTTTCATCCATCTTGTTTCTGAACACCCATTTGGTGCCTATCACATTTTTGTTCTCTGGTCTGGGCACTAGAATCCAAGTTTCATTTTTCTCAATCTGCTCCAGTTCCTCCTCCATGGCTTTGATCCAGTCTTCGTCTTTTAGAGCCTCCTTTTCTATTTTGGGCTCAATTTTGGAGAGTAGACAAGCATTCTCTCTTGCTCTTCTTCTAGTCAATACTCCTTAATCTTTGTCACCGATGATATTTTCAGTGGAGTGATTGTTTCTGACATACCTTGCTAGTATCGGTTCATTTCTTGGAGCTTCTTCTACCGGTTGTGCAGGTTCTTCTTCACATGCTTCCTCATTTGTCACTACTACAGGATTCTCTTCAGCTGGTTTGACCGGTATAGTGTAGTCGAATCCTTGATAATCCTATGGTTCACTCTTGCTTTCCTATTCATTTTTCTAGAGAACTCATCTACTTTGACATTGGCACTCTCCACAATCTTACTGGTCCTTTTGTTCAAACACCGATATGATTTACTCTTTGTGGACTAACCTAAGAAGGTTCCTTCATCACTCTTGGGATCTAACTTTCCAGAGTACTCATCCCTCTTGATATAGCACATGCTTCCAAATACTTAAAAATAACTCACATTGGGTGAGTATCCACACCATAATTCATAGGGAGTTTTATTTGCCTCTTTCTTCACCTATATCTGGTTCAAGGTATACACAACATTGCTTACTGCTTCTCTCCAAAAGATATGTGGAATATCCTTATGTATCATCAGAGTCCTCACACAATCAATCAGAGTTCTATTCCTTCTTTCAGCAACCCCATTTTGCTGAGATGTTTTGGGTGCAGACATCTATCTAATAATCCCTTTTTCTTCACAATAATTCATGAACTCTTGAGAGGTGAACTCTCCTCCTCTATCTAATCTCAGACATTTTAGATTCTTACTGGTTCCTCTCTCTACTTGAGCCTTGAAGACCTTAAACATGTGAAAGGCTTCAGATTTTTCCATCAAGAATATAGCCCACATCATTCTTGAGAATTCATCTACAAACAACATGAAATACCAGTCCCCATAGAAGCTCTTGGTCCTCATAGGGCCACACAAGTATGTATGAACTAAGTCCACCACATTCTTAGATGAATAGGATTTTCTACTGAAACTAGACCTGGTTAACTTTCCTAGTTGGCATTCTTTACACATAGCATTTTCGGGTTTCATAATATCAGGCATACCTCTAATAGACTTCATTTTACTGACTTTTTCTATGCTATCAAAGTTAACATGACACAGTCTTTTGTGCCACAACCAACTGTCTTCTACCTTTGCCATTAGACAACTACCTATGGTGGTGTCTAGGTGAAACAGATTACCTCTAGATTATTTACCGATAGCAATCAGACTTCTCGATTTGTCATTTATTTTACATATTTCGTCATTGAATTCTAACTGGTAACTCCTATTGTTAAGTTGTGCAACACTTAACGGACTATATTTTAGCCCTTCTACCCAATAAACATATTCACAATTTGTTTTATCATTTAGGGCTATAGATCCCTTACCTTTTACTACACAAGGAGCATCATTGTCGAATCTCACCATTGCTCCATTGCAGTCCTCCATGCTGAGGAATTTGTTTCTGTCACCAGTCATGTGGTGAGTGCAACCACTATCAATTACCCATTTTCCACACCAGTTTGAACTAGAGATTAGTGCGATATCACTTTCCTTTGTGTTATCTTCCTTTACCACTAAAAATGCAATTCTATCTCCATCAGATCCTTTTGATTCTTCATCGGTAACTTCTTCTGCAAGATAGCACTCCTTCTTGCTCTTGTCCTTGTAGATTCTAAAATTATCCTTCCTATCATTGTCAGGACATCTGGATGCAATATGACCTATTCTATTACAAGAGAAGCACTTCAAGGGAAGTTTACCTTTATACTTTCCTTTTCCTCTTGGCAGTCTTCTTGCCAATAGAGCTTCAATGTCATCCTGTTCCTATTCTTCAGATAACAGGTTGTCACATTCATGAGAATGAATAGTTCTTGTAGTAGAACTATATCTAATTTCTTTTCTTCTCCTTATTGGTGCAGATATCACGGAAGCTTTGAAGGCATCATCAATCTTTGCTAAACTGTTATTATAGTTGCTTAGTTCAAAGGCAGTCAACTTACCAATCAGTGAGTCAAGTGAAACACTAACTGTTCCCAAGGATCCGAGTTCCTAAATTGTAGAAACCCTTATGGCATATTGTGGTAGCAAGATTCTCAAGATTTTGCTAACCACATCATCTTCTTCAATATTTCCTCCAACACTTCTGATGGAATTTACCACAACCTTTATTCTTTTACTATACTGTTCTATATTTTCTCCTTCTTGAATCCTCATCTCATCAAATTTTCCTCTCAAGCTGTCCACTTTAGCCTTTTGAACATGATGATCTCCTCCATAAATAGTCTTAAGCTTTTTCCACATCTGATAGGCTATTTTCAAATCTTGAACCTCAACATACTCATTATCAAATAGAGTGCTAGCAATTAGATCCATAGTAGTAGTTTTGTCTTGCCTTTCTTTGATCCGATTTGCAGTGAGAACCCTTGTAGGTTCATTGTACTTTATGATTACATGATTCCAATATTGATCTTCTAGGGTTCTTAGGTAGAGCTTCATTCTACCACACCATAAGGTGTAATTCTCCTTGGAGAACTTAGGACCCTCCTTTCACATCATCTCGGATCTTTCCTTAAGTTGTTAAGCTCTTTTGAATCTAAGGACCAAAGCTCTGATACCAATTATTACTCCCAATCGGTGCTATGAGGGGAGGGGTGAATCAACACTTTACCAGTTTTACAAAATTAAAACCTTTTAACTCAAGACTGCACTAACTTAATATTCATCAATATAAATAGTTATTGCAAAAGAACATGAATGCATAAAAAGATACACAGTAACACCAAGATTTATCTCGTGGAAACCCAAATGGGAGAAAACCACAGTGTGAATAGAAAATCACAAAATTTTCACTCTTCTAGAGTATGCCCGGTGAGGAGCCATCCCTGTTAGGAGATTACAAAGACATTGTTAGGTACCACCCGGTTAAGGGATTTTATTTAAGGCTCGTTAGTTCCTTTACCTTGTTAGAGGAAGCCTTTTTAAAGGTCTTAGGATCATCAATTAGGATGTCACCCGGTTAAGGGATTTTACAAAGGGACCTGTTAAAGTCCACTCGGTTAAGGGATTTTGAGTTGCAATGGTTAGAAAGCAACAGGAAGTTGATCTGTTGGAATAGGTACTGATAGCTTGATCAAATCACAACAAAAATCATACTCTATCTCCATTGGTTGTGTCTGCTCTGCACTAAACCGGTCCTCTGCTCATACCCTCAGCTCTACACTCTACCGGTCTACTTCACACACACTCTGCTCTGCTAAACATTTAGCACTTTGGATCGCCTCTCATAGGATTTTCTCTTTGTAAATTTTATGATAAAAAAGGTTTTGTGTGAACTCAAAACACTTTATACACTCACTGGTGTCTCCTTCAGGTGTTTCCTTAATCAATGCAATCACAAATCTTGGTAGATTTTGAATTCAAATCTTCCCACTCTTTCTTTACACGCCCTGCAACAATTTTGCCAACCGCTCAACCAAATCTGCCACTGCATTGTCCAAAAATAGTGACTTCTAGGTCGAGTTTAGTCTTTTAAATGCGAACCAAAAAATCTACAAGTAATCATGGCTTAACTGCATGATAACTGAAATTGACTTCACCAACCTTTAGTTTGGCATTGTCACAAACTCACCAACTTTCCTTTTGCCACTGCAACTGTATAACCAATCACCACTCTGAGATTTATGGTGACCACCTATCTTCCTTTTGCTTCACCGGTCTACCAGTATGCCACTACGCTCTTTATTACCGGTTCATCCTTTGATACCGGTTTGCAGTGCTTTCATCAAGCCTCTTCTCCTATTTTCCAATGAGGTTTCGGTTTGCATACAACCTCAAGCCTTCTTTCCTAAGTCACCTTCTCTGACTTCATCATCATCAGAATGACCAACCTAAAGATCTGGCCTCAACACAGATCTTCTTGAGTGTCTGACTGGTTAGCTTAGTCTATCTTCCCTTGAGCTGATTGAACCTTGATCATTTGTCTCTTATGCTGCTTCCATGTTTTTTACAAGTCATCACCTGAGCTACTGAGATACACCACTCCACCGGTCAGTTTTAGACATCAATGACAAATCTCAGCTAATATACCGGTTCTCTGGATTAATCGATTTTGTGAATGCCAACAATACCTACAAATTTTAGCCATGGGGGAAATATCTCTTCTTTCAATTCTCCTACCATGAGTGTTCCCCTTGTTACCCATTAACACTCACCACCTATAAATTTCAGTCAAGGGGGCAACTCATTCAATAATAATTCTTTTATCCCTCCCATGAGTCTTCCATATGTTACCCAACCTTCTCCATTACCTACTTATCATAGTGTCCCACCTCCTTATTCTCAATCTCTTCCTTCATTCAAAAATGTTACTCCTCCCTCTCAATCCAACATGTCTAATTTCAATCCTTCTACCGAAGCTACAATCAATAGTCTATCCCAAACAATGTCTTCCTTATAACAACAAATAGCTTCTATGAATCAATCCAAGTATAATGTGCCAACATTTGATGTAGCGAGCCCATTATCCAATGACATTGTTAGAGTCGTCCCTCCTAAATATGTAGAAGTCCCTCAATTGGAACTTTATAATGGAAAAGGTGATCCCTTAACTCATGTAAAACATTCCAAACTTTGTGTAGTGACTTTTCTCATGATCAAAGGTTGTTAGTAAAATTCTTTACTAGAACATTAAGGGATAGAGCTTTGGAATGGTATTGTTCTTTTCCTCCTTATTTTATTACTTATTTTCAACAATTGGCTAATGCTTTCATTCAACAATTTCACAATAACATTGGTCCTAAAGTTACTTTGACTGATTTGATGCATTGTAAACAAGGAGTTAAAGAAAAAGTGACTTATTTTATTGGTAGATATAAGCATTTGTATTCTTAGATTTCTTTTCCTGTGTCTGATCAATATATTCAAAAGATTTTTATTGCTAATTTACAAAAAGGTATTAGGGATAAACTTCTCTTGACTAAGTTTACTTCCTTTCTGTAGTTGTGTGCAATACTTCACAATTATCAATTGATTGTGAGTCAATTGGAACAATCATCTCCTTCCATGGCTCTGAGTGATAAGGGTGATAGTGCTCAACAACCGTTTGTGAAGTTCAAACCAAACAAAGGATTCATCAAATTTAATGACAACAACAACAACAGTCAACTGGTAGCCACTACAGGTGTGCCTTCTTTAACTAGATACAAAGAGAAAAATAATTTACTCCTTTGAAGGAATCTTTGCATAGCATTATGTCTCAATCAATACAAAGGAATGTGTTAAAACTTCTCCAAATCAAACCAATTGATCCATCTAAAACAACGTAACCTTACTTTGATGCTAAATCTTTTTGTCAATACCATTGTCAGCTTGGTCATGATACCGAAAAATATTCTATTGAGAAGTACGATTAGAGAACTAATTGATAACAATACCATATCTATGATAGATGTGAATGATTAAGGAAACAAATCCGTAGCTCCTCCTAACCAAAAACTTTAGATTTTTATTGATCCTTTACCATCCCATTCCACTAATGTGATTGATAATGATCATCTTTCTTTCTCTCCCAATGATGTTGGTCTTGAATCTAATAATGTGGTGAATCTTGTTGATCAACAAGAACCTCCTAAGGATTTCTGCATAACATTTGATTTTAGTGAGACCATTAAAGCACCTGATGGCCCATTATGAATAAGTGCAAAAATCAAAGGCATGCTTTCTACAGGAGTGCTTATTGATCTTGCTTGAATGGTTAATGTGATAATTAAAGAATTTCTTTATACTTTGCAATTGCATCAAGTGATATATGATGATACTGATGTGATAGTTAAAGTTTGTGATGGCTTCTCTTGTCCTGCTATTGGTTCTATAACACTTCTTATTGATGTTGGCAATAAATGCTTAGATGTTCAATTCGCTATCATTCCTACATCCAATCAATTTTGTGTGAAGTTGGGACATCCTTGGCTCTCTTCCATGAAAGCGATCACTTCTACTGTTCATAAGTGTTTGAAATTTCCTCATAATGGTGAAATCATAATTGTTAGTCATAGCATATTTCAACCTAAAATGAGGCATGGAGATGTTTTTCTTGATTACTTTTGGTCCAAATGATTCTAGCCTCTTCAACCTAGAAGTGATGTTCTCTTTAGATCATATCAAAATTGGAAAAATGAAATGATTTTGTCATTGAGTAAACCTAGAAATCCAACACTTAACATTGTTGGTGTAAATAATTATTCATCATGGATATTATTACACCTTACTTAAGTTTACTTAGGTACATGCATTTCATAGTAGTTTGGGTATGAGACACTTGGGTGTTTGTGCCACATTGGAATAGTGTGTGTAGGATAATTTCCACCTTTTATGGTGTGATCTTGTTGTTACTTTATCATATCCACTTATTGTGGAGTGATAATTCCACCTTTGGTGGGTGATCCACTTGATTTGGAATATTTTATTGTTTCTCCTACCTACCCACACCTATTCCCTACCTACCCTTGTTTCTTATTAAGCCACATGTCATGTTTGTGTGCTCACATATCCATATTGCCTTGCTTATATAAGTAGGGTCTGTTAGAGTAATTGGGTCTTTACTTAAAGAATTAAACAATTGTGGAGTGATAATTCCACCTTCGGTGGGTGATCCACTTGATGTGGAATATTTTATTGTTTCTCCTACCTACCCACACCTATTCCCTACCTACCCTTGTTTCTTATTAAGCCACATGTCATGTTTGTGTGCTCACATATCCATATTGCCTTGCTTATATAAGCAGGGTCTGTTAGAGTAATTGGGTCTTTACTTGATTAATTAAACAATATTTGTTTAATTCTTTAAGTTCCCTATAATCTTTTTACACTTAAGCTAACATTAGGTGCATATTAATTAATTATTTTATTAATTATTATGTGCAAGCCTAGGGTTTTCCCTTTTTAGGGTTTATTGACCTATTAGAGGTTAATTTTTCTTTTCATTGTATTATTAATCACAATACATTTTTGGTGAATTGGAGCTCTCATCTTTTGAGAATTTTTTTCATGTGTTTTGTGTGTTCTTCAGATTATTGCTTCTTTGCTTCTCCTTGTAACAGGTTTTTTAGCTTGCAAAAGATCTTCAGGCTCTCGTGGTGTTGCATTTCTCAACTCCAATATGGTATCAGAGCTTAGATTTGCAACAACCTGTTCCTGTTTTTGAGAATTTTTGCATTGGAAGCAAATTTGGGGTTTCAGGCAATTTTTTTGTGTGCTAAGGGTTAGGTTTTTTTTCTAAGCACTTTGGGCCTAAAAAGACCTCACCATCATGCTCAAAAGGCCCAAAAATCCCTATAGTCATATAAAATTTGACCTATTTTGGTTCCTGAGCATCTGGGTGTTTTTTTTCTCAACACCAGGTCGTACAGCTCTAGCACGCAAATCGAGAAAATTTCAAAAAAAACATGCCTTTTTATGGCATGCAGGCCGGATTTTTTTTTTGATAGGTAATTGGCCAAAGCCTGAATAGCTTTTGACTGGAGCTATGAACCAGTGGGGATCATGCAGGCCGGATTTTTGATTTTATAAAAAAAAATCAAAAAAATCAAAAAAGGGGACAAAGGCAAAAAAAAAAACTGTGAAAAGCAAAGTTTTTTTGGGTCTCACGCCAGTACCGTCGACCTAATAGTCTGGCCGCCATATGGAAATCAGACCTATCAGTCTAGCCCTGCGGCCCCCGCCTGCCACTCAGGCCCCCACCGACAGCCCTCTGCAGCCTCACCGACAGCCCTCTGCGGCCCCCGCCGCCGGCTACCGCCTACGGAACCCCATCGGCCACCGTATTCTGGCCCCACCGGCCTCTGTTCGCCAGCCCTCTGACACTGCTAGCAACCTCCGGTCTCCACCGCCGGTAACCACCTCCTCCTCCGCCCGACCCGATCTCCCCACCGCCGTTCGACCCGACCACCACCACCGTTGCCCTCTGGCCACCTCCTCTTGCCTTCTCCTCTCTCTAGTCTTTGTTGAGAGGCGGTTGGTTTTTTGGCTCTATCTTGAGCATCTGGAATCAAATTTTGGCACTCAAATAGGTGTCGGAAAGGTGATTCTGAGCCGGACCTAGTGGTGGTGGATTTTTTTCTCGAATCTTCTATTTGACTATATTTTGTTCCAGTCAAAATCGGGCTTCTTTTTTTCACTTCTGGGGTCGTAGAATGGGCAAACAAACTCCTTTTTTAAAAAATGAATAGGCGTTGGAAAGCTCTTAGCATGCTCTATTTAGATTTGTGATCTTTTTTCTCAGAATTTTCATCAAGTACATGAGATATCAGTTTGAAGTGTTTTTGCTTATGCACTACTTCCTTCTCATTACTATGTACTAGGGTTTGGGTTTCACTATTGTGGGGGGGTGTTTTTTTCTCGCTTTTTGACATTTATATCAGAAATCAAGAACACCTAAACTCTCCAAACAAACAAACCCTTCTGCATCTTCTGTCTATTCTGAAAGATCACATAATAAAAAAAACCAACAAGCAGGTGTAGGTGCAGAGTTTTTTTGTTCTCATGGCAAATCCTTCAGCTGAGTTGTTGACTTCACACAACTATCATACCTAGAAGCCCCAAATCATGAGGCTTCTCAGGGCATGAGGGTTGTGGTCTTGTTTGGATGAGGTTTAGCTAATACTGCAGTGTCCTTATGAGCTTCTTATGAACAGGAACAAGCTGGATGAGGCCATGGGTTTGCTCTCTTTGCATGTCTCCAACAGTCTTCTGTTTCACCTTGATGAGTTTCTTACTCCTTGAGATATGTGGTTGAAGTTTGATTCTCTCTTCGAGAGGGTCAATGAGATTCAGACATTACAGATTGAGGTAGAGTTGGTTTCTTTGTCACCTGATTCCTTTCCACTATTGAGGATTTTTTGAACAAATTCAAGACTACTAGATCTGTTCTTCAGGGATGTGGAAAGATCAAGACATATATAGAGTGCATTCATTTGATTCTTTCAAAGCTTCGAGGTCACTTTCAGTTTTTTGCCTCTACTTTCTACTCCATCATGGATGGCTTGGGTGCTCGTTTCAACATGCCTACCTTTGATGTCTTTTGTGAGCGATTGTCTCATGAGCAGTCTCATCTTTCTCAGCTGGATAAGCTCTCAGGATCCAAGAACAAAGCATTGGTTGCTCAGTCCTCTAAGGAGAAGGAGAAATCGAAGCCCAAGAAGAATTCTGCAAGGAGTGAGTCTTCCTCCAAGCCACCTCCTAAGTCTGATTCTAAACCTCCATTTCCTCCCAAGCAAGGGAAATCTTTAGGTGAGTCTTCCTCCAAGACTAAGAAGAAATAAGGAGACACTTGTAGTTTTTGTGGCAAGGAAGGACATCTAGTTTCCACATGTTGGAAACGTTTAGAGGCTTTAGAGGAAGCCATGTAGAAGCATCACATCTCCTCACCTCAGGCATCTTCTCCTTCCACAGGGAAGGTCATGCTCTCACTGCTCGAGCTTTGACCTATGGGTCCACATGGATTCTAGATTCTGGTGCTTCTCACCATATGACTCACACTCAGCAGATGGTTACCTCTCTTGCCTCTTGTGGTACTTCATAGATTGCAGTGGGTGACTTGGTTCAACTTTCAGTCTTGGGTTCAGGTTCTGTCTCATTAGATGGGGCTACTCTGCAGGATGTTCTGTTTGTCCCTGACATCTTGACAAACCTCATGTCCATCTATCAGATTTGCCACTCTAGCTCTGGTAAGATAGTTGAGTTCTCACCATATGACATGGTTATTTGAGACCTCCATGACTCTAATTTAGTTGTTGCTACTGGGAGTGTTGACACTGCATCTCATCTGTACAAATTTGATGGATTTGAGCCATCTGTGGGTGTAGGTTCATCTCTTATAGCACATGCAGATTCAGTGAGTAAGCTTTGGCATGAGCGCTTGGGCCATGTCAATTACATATATCTTCAGCAGATGAGTACACAGGCACTTGTTCTTGGGCTCCCACAAATTTCCTGCACTAATGGTGTTTGTCATGGTTGTGTGCTTGGAAAGCATCACAGAGATCCCTTTCCGAAGGGAAGAGCCCCTCGTGCTTTGGCACCCTTGCAGTTGATTCACAGTGATCTCATGTCATTTCCCACTCCTTTTTCTGGGGCCAAGTATGTACTCACTTTTATTGATGACTTCTCCAAACACACATGGGTGTACTTTCTTAAGTACAAGTCTGATGTCTTTGATTCATTTCGAATCTTCTAGACATATGTCAAGAAGCAGTCTGGTTGTTCTATTCAGCGGATACGTACAGATAATGGGGGGGAGTATGTGAATCAGGCTTTCAGATATTATTGCACTGAGTATGGTTTGCAACATCAGTTTACTATTCCCTACACCCCTCAGTGGAATGGTGTCGTTGAATGCAAGAATGAAACTTTACGGGAGATGGCAAATTGTATGATTCAGTCTAGGTCCATGGATTCATCTTTTTGGGTTGAGGTAGTCAATTGTGTCAATTATATTTAGAATCAGATGCCTCACAAGGCTATTCAACATATGACTCTTGAGGAGGCTTGGTCTCATGACAAGCCTGATGTTTCCTTTTTTCAGGTATTTGGCAGTGAGGCATGGGCTTTTATTCCTGATGCTTAGAGGAAAGCCATGGAACGGAAGAGCCGACCACTCATTTTTGTTGGCTACTGTGAGGATGTTAAGGCATATAGGTTATTTGATCCTGATTCCAGAGAGATCCTATTTTGATGGGATGTTCAGTTTGATAAGCGCCTTCCCACAGTGGATACCCCGACTCCAGTGTCTACTCCTCTACCTACTATGACCACTACATCTCTTCAAGATCTTTTTGAGGATGATTTTGATGATGGTGTTGATGATCCACCATCCCCACCTCCACCCACTCCACCTCATATGCCCAAGTGGGCTCATCTTACTATTGAGGTGGCAGGTCCTATGGCTGGTGATCCTTCAGATACTAGTCGCACCCGTTCTCATACTGTGGGTTCTAGTCTTTTGAGTCATGCTATTTCAGATGATCCTCAAAAGTTTTCAGAGGTGACAGGTCACCCTGAGTGGGATTGTGCTATTGAGGAGGAGTATTCATCTTTGATGAGGAATCATACTTGGGATCTCTGTCCTCTTCCTAAGGGCAGAAAGATGGTTAGGTGTGGCTGGTTGTATCGCACTAAGTATGATGTTGATGGTTCCATTGATAAGTACAAAGCACGTCTTGTTGCGAAGGGGTTTTCTCAAGTTGAGGGTATTGATTACTCTGAGACATTTGCCATCACCAAGATAAACTCCATTCGCTTTGTACTATCTCTTGCAACTTCTCGGAGTTGGCCTGTTTTTTAGATGGATGTGAAAAGTGCCTTCTTGTATGGGGATCTATAGGAGGAAATCTACATGGAACAACCTCCACTAGATTCTCCCATAGTCATTCTGATCACATAGTGTACATTTAGCTTCTTGAGGGTGACATACTGATTCTTGTGCTATATGTTGATGATCTCCTCATCACAGGTAGCTCATCCTCTATGATTCAGCATATTCAGTGTGCCTTGATGGATCAGT
Organism: Cryptomeria japonica; assembly: GCF_030272615.1. Lineage (NCBI taxonomy): Eukaryota > Viridiplantae > Streptophyta > Pinopsida > Cupressales > Cupressaceae > Cryptomeria > Cryptomeria japonica. Next base: position 111,399,282 of record NC_081410.1, on the reverse strand, counting down.
TTGAGATGACAGATCTCAATCTTTTGCACTATTTCCTTGGTCTTCAAGTGATTCAGTCCTCTGATGGGATCTACCTCTTCCAGCAAAAGTATGCTCTTGACATGCTTCAGCGCTTCAGCATGCTTGATTGCAAGCCTGCTCCCACTCCATTTCAGTTAGGGGTTGTTTTGATCACCACTTGCCCCACTCCTTCAGTAGATTCTACACTTTACAGGTAGTTGGTTGGCAGTTTGTTGTACCCGACTCACACCCGTCCTGATATTTCCTTTGCTATTGGCCTTGTCTCTCGATTCTCCCATGATCCTCATGAGAGTCATTGGCAAGCTACCAAATGCATTTTCAGGTACATTCAGGGCACTAGTTCTCATGGCATTCACGACACATCAAGGGAACCTCACATTGTTGGCTATACTCACTCAGATTGGGCTGGTGATGTCACTGATCGGAAGTCTACTTCTAGCTTTTTTTTCTATCTTGGCTCTGGTCCTATCACATGGTCTTGCAAGAAGTAGACTGCTCATGCATTATCATCTATAGAGGCTGAGTACCGAGCTGTTGTGCTCGCTTGTCAGGAGATCTTATGGCTTCAACAGTTGATGACTGAGTTTGGTTTTCCTCCTGATAGTCCCACTGTTCTTTGGTGTGACAATCAGAGTGCTATTCATATTTACTGCAACTCGGTAGAGCATCAATGGACGAAGCATATTGAGCTTCACATGCATTTCATTCACCAGTTGATACAGGATGGTGTTCTCATTCTAGAGTACATTCCCACTTCCGAGCAGGTTGCATACATCTTCATGAAACCTTTTTCATCGCCGCACTATATTCAGTTGCACTCTATGCTTGGGGTGAAGTAAGTTGTCCTTGGGGGGCCTTTATGAGGCCTTCCTTCCTTCTTCTTTCAGCATGTTCTTTTATCTCTTTTTGGAGAGGAGTTTTTTCCCACTGGGTTTTCTCCTTTGTCTCCGTTTCACAGAGATTTCATTGTATTTGGGTTCCTAATCAGGCCTTGTTGTCAGGACCCATCTTTCATGCTTCAGTAGTTGTTCTAGGTTTTAGCTTCTCCCTAAGTCTATCTTAAGGGGGGGTGTTAGAGTAATTGGGTCTTTACTTGATTAATTAAACAATATTTGTTTAATTCTTTAAGTTCCCTATTAGCTTTTTACACTTAAGCTAACATTAGGTGCATATTAATTAATTATTTTATTAATTATTATGTGCAAGCCTAGGGTTTTCCCTTTTTAGGGTTTATTGACCTATTAGAGGTTAATTTTTCTTTTCATTGTATTATTATTCACAATACATTTTTGGTGAATTGGAGCTCTCATTTTTTAGAATATTTTTCATGTGTTTTGTGTGTTCTTCAGATTATTGCTTCTTTGCTTCTCCTTGTAATGGGTTTTTTAACTTGCAGAAGATCTTTAGGCTCTCGTGGTGTTGTATTTCTCAACTCCAATAGGGTCATCTACACTGTATGAAATTGAATAGCGATTGATGATACAGTTGATCAGTATTTTCTTGATAGAATACAATTTATTCTTATCATTTATTTTGTTCTCTCTTATTTGTGTTTTCCATTGCCTCTAGATCTTGGCAAAATCTCACAAACATTACTCTTGATGATCATATACCCCCTTTTGAGGATAAGATTATTCTTCCTCCTAAGGAAAGAAATAATCTTCTTCCCAAAGAGGCACCCATTCCTCCTAAAGAAAAGAGTATCCTTTCTCCCAAGAAAAGAGATATTCTTCTTCCTAAAGAAGAATATATTCCTTCTCCCATGGATGAATCTACTCTTCCTCCTAAAGGTAGAAAAAATCTTCCTCCTAAGAATCAAACTATTCCTCCTAAGGCTAGACCTATCCCTCCTCCTCATGATGGACCCAGTATCCTTCCTACACCTCCCATTCCTCCTTTATATGGTGTCCTCCTCCTTCATCTTATGGAGATAAACGACCGACCTCTCCTATTGTCCAACCTAAAAGACCTCAACCCATTCATCCTTCCCTAAAAGAAGAGACAAAACCTATACCTAATGAGCCTAAGCCTCCTCAACCTTAAGCCAAATCTAGACGAAACCGTTGTGCAAGAGAATACCAACGAAGAGGTTGTGCTAGAGCTCGTGAAGTTCTTTCCCAAACCATTTCTTCTCCTAAAACACCAACTATTGACATGATTCTATTTTCTCCTAAACAAGACGTTCAACATAATTGTCCAAGACGCAAAATTCTTAAAATAAATGATGGTTCAAGTTCTATTCCTATTAGATCTCCTATTCTTATTAATCTTGATGAAGAAATAGGTAAAAATATTGATCCTAATATTTCTGATGATTAATATGAATATGTTGATGTTGACAATGATTTATCTACAAAATTTTCAAAATCATTAATCCTAGCTCTTAGTAATGAACAAAGTGACTCATGATTAGAGCATGGTCCTTGTTTGGAACTTGTGATCGCTCCATCTACTGTGCTCGATGTGGCTCCTCTTGCATTTTTTCCACCTTCCCGAAATAATGATTAGCAAGACTCGGGGGAGGATGACGTGATTGATTAGCTTCATTTGCACCATAGATTCTATCTCTCTCTCCTCTATTTATTTTGCCTATTCTTCTATTTGTTGTCTCTATTTTTGTCTACTTGAGGACAATGCAAAGCATTGAGATCTCTTTTGGTCTCTCCCATGTTGACTCAAAAGACACATGTGTTCCCTTATTCCATGGTGGTTTCCTTTCTTTGGGGGATGAGGATGATTCTCTCTCTCTCTCTCTCTCTCTCTCTCTCTCTATATATATATATATATATATATATATATGATATACATGAGTTATCATAAAAAGCATACTGACTCCAAAGTTAGGTGAAACCACCTCCTGTTTTGTGTTGTGTTCATTCTCCTTTGATTTTTCCTCTAAATTATTGTGGTAACATGCTTGTCTTATTTGTGTATCCTACCTTAAAGCAATTGCTCCTGGCAAGGCGTGTGCAATCTCTTTAACGTGGGGGCATACACTCCATTCATGATTCTCTCTCTTGTTACTTAAAGTTACTTATCAAACCTTGTCTTTGCTTTGTAATTTTTGGTGCCTTTTGTTTTCATGACTCATAGTAAGAGAACCTTGCTAGTTGTAGTCATGGTTCTCTCTTTATCTCTCATGATCTTCCCTTTTACCTTATCATTGAAGTTGTAAGATCCTAAAGTCCACTGGGGGCTTGGTGAATCTTGCCTCTTTGACATGGTGAAATTCTTTCAATCTGAATTCCTTGTAATCTACTGACAGTATTTGTGTAAGCTCATACTCCCGCTAAAGTGGGAGCTAAATGTAAGGTCCTAAAATTGCACCCCTTGCAATTTTTGACTGCATTTGGGTTTTTGCCTTAGTGTTTGCACCCCTCAGCCTGAGCAGAGACCTGATTATGCTAATAAATATCAAAAACACCATGCAATTCATTTATAAACCCTGATCCTCACCAAGACTAGGGCATGGCACCCTGGTCCCCCTTAATGGGGACCTATCTTGGAACCCTCTCCCTCTCCTATCTCAAATTTAAAGTTGGAAAATCTCGTCTATGTCAGCTCAAGTCAGAAAATCAGTCAATTAATCCTACGGACAAGTATATAAGAGGGATTTCCCCTCTCATTTGACATCTAAGGAAATTCAATCAAGCATCCAAGCACACAGGAGATCAAGCAATCAATCATTCAAAAGTGTTAGAGTAAAAGGTTAATTTTACTTAATTAGTTTAATAAGTCACCTTTTATTCCTTCTTAAGATTCTCTTAGTTATGCATTGTATGTATTTAAAAATTAAACACATTCTAATTATTAAATATATTCTCATTTAGGGTTGCACACCTTTTAGGGTTTCATAATATCCTTTTATAAGGATTGTAATGTATTTCTTCATTATTCCCTCTCTAAATGATAATTTCTTTCTTCAGAGCCATTTTTGGTTTTTTGTCTCCCTTTTTCTCTTGTGATGGGTTTTCTTGCATACAAGTGATCTTGGGTTGTGAGAAGTTGGATTTCTCAACTTCTTCAAAGAGAAATTGAGCATTTTTAGTCTTCCTTCAAACTTTGGAGCAGTAATAGAGTCAATATTTCAAGCATTGAAGAGGAGATCATCATCCTAATCATATTTCCATGTGGAGGCAAGCAAAACTTCACAAGGAGGTATAAGCATTTCATTTTCAAGAAATTCAACATCCCCTCAAAGAGGAGGATTTCTACTTTCAGTCATTTTAATTTTATTATTTCAATCACATGGTTAATTCCAAAATCATTGTTTGACCTAAAGGCAAACCCCTATTCCCAACACATTTCCCTTTCCTTCTATGTGTAGAAAGAAGGTACACAACTGTACTTCTAGAATTCAGATTTATTTGAAGAGATAAAAAAAACCCCTTTTTGAAACGCAGAAAGTTCAAAGGACCGATAGCAGGGCGACCTAGTCTAGATACACGGTCCCTTCAACTTTTTGCAGATTTTACATAACAACTCTGAATCATCTCAAACTTCTCAAATCCAGGTGTACGACTGAATCTTGAATCTGTAGCTTGTTGTTTTCGCATGCTTTGTCTTCATTTCCAGCACTTAGTCCTTATTCAATTAACCAACTTACAAAAGAGGGTCAATTACATTCCAATCTCAACCAATCTACTTAGTATTCAGTCCCTACATCATTTAGGATTGGATCTAGTAAATTCATCCCCCTTTTGAATGTAAAGTCTCCCCCAAGTGAAAAATGAGCTTAGTGAATCCTATTTTCCCCGTTGTGGATTTACTAAGCTTCCAATTTTCCACTTTACACTTGCTACATGATTAACATGTCTCTTACATTAGCT